>NW_013678528.1:0-6576 GCF_000517525.1 Limulus polyphemus | reverse complement strand
ATTCTACTTCATAGTTTTCAACTTTTCATTCCTTGAACATTGATTAAAAAAGATATTTTTTATTCTACTTCATAGTTTTCAACTTTTCATTCCTTGAACATTGATTAAAAAAGATATTTTTTATTCTACTTCATAGTTTTCAACTTTTCATAAATAAGAAAAAAAAGTATAATTTTTTTCATTTAGGTCCTAGAGATTGTACAAAACCTATCAGATGGAAAGAAGTAATATCATTCTTAGATTGTAATAAGACTGACTCAGGAAATGCTTCATAAATTCATATACAAATCTTTAGTACAAACACTTTATTAAAAAGTTTGTGTAAAACATACTTGCAACAGTTATAGTACATATAATTTCATGGTTACATGGTGATTTCAAAGTCAGTCAAACTGGCAAAGGCCATTTACTTAAATTTGAAGAATTATTGGTAACAAAGACGCAGTGTTTAAGTTTTGTCCTCCAAACTCGCCATTCCGTTCTCATAGATGTCATTTCTTTAAAAGATACTTTATTTTTGTCTAGATGTAATGCTCAAATCTCAAAGATTTGGGAAAATACAAATGACTGAGAACTTGCTGACAGAGAAGTGTCCTGGAAGTCTGGTCGTACACAAAATACTTAAATTGTAAAAAACAGTGGTCAGATGTGTGTGTGTGTTCTGAAAAATTAAGGTGAGATATGGAAAACACCCTCAACTTATATAACATTTTTCCAATATTACATAATGACCAGTAAGGCATTGATTTTTGTTTATACATTCCATAAAAAATCGTTTTCTGATTTGTTAACAGGCCAGTAAGCTCAGAAGGTAAGTTTATGGCCTAGAAACCATTCCACAAACAGAAATTCAGACCAAACCAAGAGATGCATGAATTTATACTCATCATCATTTATCATTATTGTGATGATACTGAAAATATTTTTAATAAAGGTAGAACTTTAAAAAAAGGCATCAAATACAGACTACAGAAAGTTATAATTTTACTACACTGAAAATGTATGATAAGTACTTACCTCCCTCACATAAATAGCTATTCTCATTCAGTGCTGCCCTCTATATGCAAAAAAAAACAATAATGCATGCCACAAGCATTTTGTCTCCCTTCAATTAGAATTGACTGATTCCAATGCATCTCTCATGCAACAATCTTCCACCAATAAGAGTGAGACTTACTCTCATGACACATGTGACTCCCTCTATTCAATTCTACCAACTATCACTTCAAGTTCTGTCAGAAGATGGAAGCACCAGTTTTCAGTGGGAAGGAAGGGTGGGATGGGATGGGATGGGTATGTACCTATCTGAAATGCATTTTCAGTATAAGAAAAAATATAAATTCCGATATGTTTCATTACCCCCGCTCACATAAATAGCTAGAATCCCACACTGAATAAGTGGAGGACTGGTGTAAGGAAAGAAAGAAGCATCCTTTGAAAGCGTCTGAAGGACACTCAAGATAAGACAATCAGATTCTAAGATCTGATGTGGGAAACCACACAACTTCTGAACCAGGTATACTCTTCGCCCATTGTAAAAAGATGTCAAATATATGGGTAGAAAAGTAGAGGATCACATCCAAGTGGGAGAGAATTAAGGTTGGATAGTGATCCGAACCATACAATATTTATGAATCTCTATCCCACAGATAGGAGTAGAGTGGCTAGGGTGCAACAGACCATACACGGCAAGTCAATTACACCAAAAACCCATGCCACCAGATACCGACATGCATATGGAGGTGGGAAAGAGGATCATACCACCAGCAAGTCAACTACACCAAAAACCCATGCCACCAGATACCGACATACATATGGAGGTGGGAAGAGGATCATACCACCGGCAAGTCAACTACACCAGAAACCCATGCCACCAGATACCGACATGCATATGGAGGAGGGAAAGAGGATCATACCACCGGCAAGTCAACTAAACCAAAAACCCATGCCACCAGATACCGACATGCATATGGAGGTGGGAAAGAGGGTCATACCACCGGCAAGTCAACTACATTTCAAAACCCAGCCACTGGGAACAGACATCCACATGAGGATAGGATGAGGGATCAAAATCAAAGGGGTGAATTGCATATTTGATGGCTCACTCCCAAGCATATTTATTTCATGTTGGAGGATACATGTCATCTACGCCAGCAGAACACAGCCGCCTTACAGAACTGATAAACCACCCCATGGTGAACAAACCAAAGACAGGGTTGCGACTGATGAGATATCAGGATATGCAAATAAGCATTTGCGACATCCATGAACTTGGAGAAAAAAGTCCACTTGAGGGTAAGAAATGGGGCAGATTGAGAAATTGATGGAGGTGGGACAAATCAGTCACTAAATACAACTAGGGACAAATCAGTCACCAAATACAACTAGGGACAAATCAGTCACTAAATACAACTAGGGACAAATCAGTCACCAAATACAACTAGGGACAAATCAGTCACTAAATACAACTAGGGACAAATATTTATGTTTTAGTAAACTTAATTTAAAGATTATAAAAGAATGATTAATCAGCAAGTCAGTTTGATAGTATGCAAGTACTACATATTATAGTCAGTTTGATAGTATGCAAGTACTACATACTTTAGCTAGTCAGTTTGATAGTATGCGAGTACTATATACTATAGACAGTTTCATAGTATGCAAGTACTACATACTATAAACAGTTTGATAGTATGCAAGTACTACATAGTTTAGCTAGTCACTTTGATAGTATGCAAGTACTACATACTTTAGTCACTTTGATAGTATGCAAGTACCACATACTTTAGTCAGTTTGATAGTATGCAAGCACTACATACTATAGTCAGTTTGATAGTATGCAAGTACTACATACTATAGTCAGTTTGATAATATGCAAGTACTACATACTATAGTCAGTTTGATAGTATGCAAGTACTACATACTTTAGTCAATTTGATAGTATGCAAGTACTACATAGTTTAGCTAGTCACTTTGATAGTATGCAAGTACTACATACTATAGTCAGTTTGATAGTATACAAGTACTACATACTATAGTCAGTTTGGTAGTATACAAGTACTACATACTTTAGTCAGTTTGATAGTATGCAAGTACTACATACTATAGTCAGTTTGATAGTATACAAGTACTACATACTTTAGTCAGTTTGATAGTATACAAGTACTACATACTATAGTCAGTTTGATAGTATGCAAGTACTATATACTTTAGTCAGTTTGATAGTATGCAAGCACTACATACTTTAGTCAGTTTGATAGTATGCAAGTACTACATACTTTAGTCAGTTTGATAGTATGCAAGTACTACATACTATAGTCAGTTTGATAGTATGCAAGTACTACATACTATAGTCAGTTTGATAGTATGCAAGTACTACATACTATAGACAGTTTGATAGTATGCAAGTACTACATACTATAGTCAGTTTGATAGTATGCAACTACTACATACTATAGTCAGTTTGATAGTATGCAAGTACTACATACTATAGTCAGTTTGATAGTATGCAAGTATTACATACTTTAGAAATAAATTTATATATGAAAAATGTTTTATTCCTTTAAGTCCTGATTTGGAACATCCTAAATCTAGGTGTTACTTTCTGTCCAATTAAGAACCTTATCTGCCGTTTCATGGAACAGTTGTGGTGTATCCTACTTTACCTTATGTATGGGGGTACCTTGTAGCTGACACACAGAGTATGTTTGTGTCTATGTGTCTGAGGGAAGGGGGGGGCTTGTAACTGACACACAGAGTACATTTGTGTCTGTGTGTCTGGGGGAAGGGGTACCTTGTAGCTGACACACAGAGTACGTTTGTGTCTATGTGTCTGGGGGAAGGGGTACCTTGTAGCTGACACATAGAGTACATTTGTGTCTATGTATCTGTGGGGAAGGGGGAGGCTTGTATCTGACAACTGGAGCATTATGGAGTTTGTTTTGAGCTACAGAGAAAACACAAATACAGATTTGGTGTTTTTACACAAGATGTTTTCCCAATTTTTTGATGAAGGCAGTTTGTTCCAGATCTCAGTAAGTCAAGACATGCTATAACAGTAAGTCAAGACATGCTATAACAGTAAGTCAAAACATGCTATAACAGTAAGTCAAGACATGCTATAACAGTAAGTCAAAACATGCTATAACAGTATGTCAAGACATGCTATAACAGTATGTCAAGACATGCTATAACAGTAAGTCAAGACATGCTATAACAGTAAGTCAAGACATGCTATAACAGTAAGTCAAGACATGCTATAAAAGTCCCATTTTTGTTCTACTTTCATTTTCTACCTGGTCACTTAATGTTTATCTCAATTTTTTTTTCCAGCTTAACTTGTTTTTAGTTCATATAACGGTTTATTTAATTTTTTAATTCAATCAGTATTACATGACACAGTAACCAGGGCTACAATAGTACAGGTTGTATTCTTCTTACAACCTCAATAAAGTATTTTAAAGTATATTCAAACTTCAACATCTCTTTAATTTTACCTGCAACAAACTACTGTACCTATCCTTTCATGTATTAGATCCACGAATCTCTAGTGTTTGTGGAGACTGAGTGCCTATGTGTAGGTTCAACCATGAAATTACCAGTTTATCCAGTTACTTTGCATACAGTACCATTTGAAACAATGAAATTAAGGACAGTACTTACAACTTTTATCCTGTTTGTAAATCATTCCACCAGGTGCAGACATGGCTCTTTTATAAGGCCATTTAATACCGACACTGGCCGAGAGAGATCGAGAATTGGTTGAGAGGGAAAGTGCTTCATGAGCACGACTCAATTTCTTTTGAAATATCTCACTGTTCATATTGGTGTTTTTCAAGTCTGAAATTCAATAATTATGTATTACAACATTAAAAACTAACATAGAAAGTTTCAAGAAAATGAAAACACATCTATCAATCAAAGAACAGTTAGTAAATGTGTATAAGAATACAAACTTCATGTATTTAAACTTAACAGTATAATCACATAGATAACCATTAATGGGTTTATCCAATCCTTCCTCAAGTATTTATTTTTATTTTTATGTTAATGGTATTTGAAAAATTATCAAAAACTATTATCAATAATAATGAAAAAAGTGACTGTTACATTTCAAAACCATTTATGACCACAACAATAAAAATCAGCCACACTTTGACTACATCTTCGAGAGAAGTCCGATTTTAAAAATTCATACAAAGCTGATTTATGTATTTCAGTGGTTAAAAGAGTGGAAATTATTGTACAATATTTGAATAAAATAATTACAGAAATATATATATATATATGTATATATATATACACTGAAAATGATACACAAGATATGCACAAAATTCACATATTTGTACAGATGTATCATCTTCAATATATATATTTTTGTAGATCATTGACGATAGATTTGATAGATTGTAAAACACTTAATTGAAATTACAAATTTAAACTGATTCAACTGTATTCATTTTACAGAAGAAATATTATACCAAAAATTCTAAATTTTCACATTATAATGGACAACAAATAAAATAGGATACGCTTGTTTTGGATTTTCTCATATCTAATCTAATGTCAAGTTCTTTGACAGCTTAATGGATGTTAATATCATCTCCTCTTTAAAAAAAGTACAAGTACATTATATTTATACAATTTTGAATATTCAAATCACGTAACAATTACAGCTGATATAAAATTGTGGTGGAATGGCATGTATTTGAACTACATTTTGAAAGTGCTTACCATTTTGTGGAAAGTGTGATGTCACCTTAAGTGGTCACTGTTGGATAGGGTATATCACAGTCCTTTCTGACACAAGACATTCAAATCATAAAGATATGTTCATACTGGGAATTTAGACTTTCCAAGAAGGAGATATGTACTTAATAGTATTGGAAAACAAAACAAAATAGCCAAACGAACAATCAGAAAATTCAACAAGATGCATGGAAGCAGGCAACCAAATTGGATCATTGTCAGTACCTCAAGGATCACCAATCCTCTTCAATATCTACATCATGGATCTAGCCACCTTGACAGCCTAACCAGATGCTAGCTATCCTTCAATGATGACATTCTGGTATACATCAGTGATTCTAGAAAATCTGAAACTGAAAACAAGGTGTAACTTAACAGGGTGAGCAAATTGTGCAATGACATAGGAATGGTCATCAATCCTACCAAAGCCACAGCCATGTTCTGTCCACTTTACAACAGGACAAACTATCAACATCTACTGTTCCACTGGTAGAAACACTCAAATTCACCATGTTCAAGAAATACAGCTGAAGAATCCTCCTTATACTCTACCAAAGTCTTATCCACTCCATCCTGGATTATATACTACCAATGATCAGTAAGTGCAACACAGCTGAAGAATACTCCTTATGCTCTACCAAAGTCTTAACCACTCCATCCTGGATTATGTACTACCAATGATCAGTAAGTGCAACACAGCTGAAGAATACTCCTTATGCTCTACCAAAGTCTTAACCACTCCATCCTGGAATATGTACTACCAATGATCAGTAAGTGCAACACAGCTGAAGAATCCTCCTTATGCTCTAACATAGTCTTATCCACTCC
>NW_013678527.1:7591-10314 GCF_000517525.1 Limulus polyphemus | reverse complement strand
CCATTGTTATATTATATTCTAAAGCTATATGTATCCATTGTTGTATCATACTTGACAGGTATATTTATCCATTGTTGTATCATACCTCATAGGTATATTTATTCATTGTTGTATTAAACCTGGCAGCTTTATTTATCCATTGCTGTCGTATCATACCATATACATATACTTCTAATCGAATAAGGCGGGTTAAAACAGATTTAAGATATACAAACAAAAATACAAATACCAAGATGGCAGCGATACTAGAAATTGACTACAATAAACTGAAAAACTGGTCGTGTTATGAAATTTTAAATTAGCAATTGTTTAATAAATGATTATTGTCCATTATCAGATGGCAAATTGAGTCATCACAATAAAAAAAGCTAAAACTTAAAATGATATGCAGCACATTTATGACAGCTGATATCACTCACAACTATTACGAAAATTGATAGTTCACACGGAATAGCTAGAGACTGGTGTTTCACACGGTACAGCTATAATGATTGGTATTTCACAAGGAACAGTTATACGGATTAGCATTTCATACAGAACAGCTATAATGTTTGGTATTTCACACAGAACTGCTACAGAGACTGATATTTCACATAAAACAGCTATAGAAGTTAATATTTCACACAGAACTGCTACGAAATTTAAACAAAACAGCTATTATGATTGATATTTCATAAAGAACTGTTATAGAGACTAATATTTCATAAAGAACAGCTATAATGGTTGGTATTTCACACAGAACTGCTACGAAATTTAACACAAACAGCTATTATGATTGATATTTCATAAAGAACTGTTATAGAGACTAATATTTCATAAAGAACAAGCTATTATGATTGGTATTTCATACAGAACTGTTATAGAGACTAATATTTCATAAAGAACAGCTATTATGATTGGTATTTCATACAGAACTGTTATAGAGACTAATATTTCATAAAGAACAGCTATTATGATTGGCATTTCATACAGAACTGTTATAGAGACTAATATTTCATAAAGAACAGCTATAATGGTTGGTATTTCACACAGAACTGTTATAGAGACTAATATTTCATAAAGAACAGCTATAATGGTTGGTATTTCATAAAGAACTGTTATAGAGACTATTATTTCATACAGAACTGTTATAGAGACTAATATTTCACACAGAACAGCTATTATGATTGATATTTCATACAGAACTGTTATAGAGACTAATATTTCATACAGAACTGTTATAGAGACTAATATTTCATACAGAACTGTTATAGAGACTAATATTTCATAAAGAAATGTTATAGAAACTAATATTTCATAAAGAACTGTTATATAGACTAATATTTCATAAAGAACTGTTATAGAGACTAATATTTCATACAGAACTGTTATAGAGACTAATATTTCATAAAGAACTGTTATAGAGACTAATATTTCATACAGAACAGCTACGTGGACTAGCATTTGATTTTGAAAACTGAATACAACGTGACGTTCGAATTAAAAAGAAATCGGGTAATATTACTTATTGGATATGTGGATTTTAAATGAAACTATTGTACCTAAACATTAACAGTTCCAGCATATAATCTTGTTTAGATAACATGATAAATACGAAACTGTTGTACCTAAAAATTAACAGTTCCATACTGTGTGTATGAAAATGAACCTATATATATATATATATATATACAAAACCATTCTCTGTTCGTAACGCTCCCTTTGTCAGTAACGTTTGAATCTGTGTTTGTAACGTTCAAATTGGCTCAGTGGTTTGTCTCCAACTTATGTATCGAGTTCAAATTCCAGTCGAGTGGGGATTGTATGTTGATTTTTTATATCATTATATTTATTTCATTATACGTTTATTATCGTATAGATGGCGCTACAATACATTATTATTGATGTGTTTCACCTTAGGTGAGATATTTTTAAAAATGTAATCAAAAAATATATAATAATTTGTTACGAAAAATTATACCTTTGTGCATTTCCTCTACACCATAAAATTCATTGCCTTTGCCATAACAATTAATAAATAGCAGGATCAGGCATTTAACCATGTAGGAATATTTGTTCGGAACCACTCTTTTTTTTCACATGGTTCAATCTTTATCAACTTAAAGGTATAAATAAATCAAATTGTAATCAAAAGACATTTACGGAGATGACTAAATATGCATAAAAAATTTTGTTTTTGTGAAATACTAGAACCAAGGATAAACATTCTTCATACGTTTTTTGTTACCATAATATAATTATCTTTTAGAAAGTATGTTCAAGAAACAATTATTTACTTTTAATTTTCAGAAAAAAATTACCGTCAAATTACGGGCATTCAGCTAGTTTGTATATTAACAGTTTCAGCTTGTAATTAATTTCGGGTGAGTTTCAAAAATACAGTCGAAGTACAGCTAATATTCGTGTAGTTTCAAAGATACGTATAAAACATGGCAATTAGCACACAAATCCAGTTTTTACGTAGATGTACACATACACATTAACAGCTACATAATGAACACACAAATCCAGTATTTGTTCAGCTGTACACACACATTAACAGCTACATAATTAGCATACAAATCCAGTATTTGTTCAGCTGTATACACACACTAAGAGCTACATAATGAACACACAAATCCAGTATTTGTTAAGCTGCAAACATATACTAAGAACTTCGATGACGAGGAACCCACTTTGAGACTAATAATGGCTGGAGACGGCTTAAATGGGTACCTGATGAT
>NW_013678527.1:3884-7467 GCF_000517525.1 Limulus polyphemus | reverse complement strand
TAATTAGAACACAAATCCAGTATTTGTTCAGCTGTATACATACACTAAGAGCTACATAATTAGAACACAAATCCAGTATTTGTTCAGCTGTATACATACACTAAGAGCTACATAATTAACACACAAATCCAGTATTTGTTCAGCTGTATACATACACTAAGAGCTACATAATTAACACACAAATCCAGTATTTGTTCAGCTGTATACATACATTAAGAGCTACATAATTAACACACAAATCTAGTATTTGTTCAGCTGTATACATACACTAAGAGCTACATAATGAACACACAAATCCAGTAATTGTTCAGCTGTATATACACACACTTAGAGCTACATAATGAACATACAAATCCGGTATTTGTTCAGCTGTATACACACACTAAGAGCTACATAATTACCACACAAATCCAGTATTTGTTCAGCTGTATACATACACTAAGAGCTACATAATGAACACACAAATCCAGTATTTGTTCAGCTGTATACACACACTAAGAGCTACATAATGAACACACAAATCCATTATTTGTTGAGCTGTATATACACAACTAAGAGCTATATAATGAACACACAAATCTAGTATTTGTTCAGCTGTATACACACACTAAGAGCTACATAATTAACACACAAATCCAGTATTTGTTCAGCTGTATATACACACACTAAGAGCTACATAATTAACACACAAATCCAGTATTTGTTCAGCTGTATATACACACACTAAGAGCTACATAATTAACACACAAATCCAGTATTTGTTCAGCTGTATACACACACTAAGAGCTACATAATGAACACAGAAATCCAGTATTTGTTCAGCTGTATACACACACACACACTAGGAGCTACATAATGAACATACAAATCCAGTATCTACAGATTTAGACATACTGTAGAAATGCCATAATTTTCACATAAATCCAGCATTTGAGTAGTTGCTGAAACAATGAATACATTATGATATTAGCAAAGAGATTCAGCTGTAGTATTTGTATTGGTTTATAGTTGTAGAGGGAAGGTTTACTCCTTCAGAGAAGTTTCTCTATAAACAAATGAATTAAAATTAAATTCTATGAATTCCTTATTTTCATCAAATCAGAAACAGATGAACTCGCACTGACATCGTTGTTTGGTGTTTCAAGTTTTCAAGAAATCTGATCAAGCAGACGATCTCAGCTGAGTAATTCCATCACTCGTATTTTCCAATCGCCATGATAAATCAAGTAAAATATTTGTTAGTTTGATGAGGTTTTTACTTAATGTTTACCAGTTTTAACTAGTAAGAAGTTTTTACTGACTGTCTTACATTGTGAAATGGTTTAATTCATATCAAACAAGTTATTTTGCTAAACTATTGTTAGAAGCGATTGTACTTAATTGAGATAAATAACCCGGATTGTTTTGAAGACTAAGTTTGTTTCTGAACGTTTTCGCTGTTTATGAAAGTATACACGATTGCCTCAAAGCAGCTGAAATTTTTAGATGTGGTCGTTTTAATTGAAGACAACAAAAAATTAATGTTTCATTCAAAGTTCCTCTCTTCGTGCTCTAATGATGACATTTTTATAACTTTAGATAATCATCCAATATTATCTTATGCCAGAAATGCGGAGAATACGCGGTTTACGGAGCTTAGTTTTGTATCCCTTAGGCATAAGGACTTTAAGTAGCAATTTAATGACATAACCGCAATGAAGAGACAAATCACCGCTGGCTTGTCGTACAGCGCGTTAAGTCAGAATGTTCAACGTTAATGATCTGACTTCCCGGGCTGTATACCTAAACATGCGGCTCATTACGGAGTCTACCCCGAGGCTCGCAGCTAGATCTGAGGGCGACGTTTAATATCTCCAAAGCTTGTAGAGAATTATTAGAGTGTTTGTTTGGCGTTTATAACGTTTATTAGTAGAGACGGCGTCGCACTGCGTGTCGTTGGCTTTAACGATACGACTTCGACAAACACCTTATCATCACGTAGTCGTGTATATTAAAGTTTGTTGCCAAAGAAAACAAACAAAAAATTCACACTAAAGCCGTAAGCTAACATGGCAAGTCTAACGGTATCTTCATAAGAATCTGTCCATAAGTACATTCCCGAGCTAGTGTAGTATTATTGTTTGTTAATACCATGGAAACAAGATGGATCTGATAGTTACTAGTTCTAATGCTATTAATCCACAGCTAATACAATAAGTTTCACCATCAGCCAGTTAGTTGGTGCTTCATCTTCAATATCTAGTCACAACTGTTTTTTTAAATCACGAAACGGAATGGAAAGATGAAAGAGATTGGTACTGTGAAAGATGTTGAAATATGATGATTTGAAACGTTGTAGAGAATGATGATGTGAAACGTTGTAGAGAATGATGATGTGAAACGTTGTAGAGAATGATGATGTGAAATGTTGTAGAGAATGATGATGTGAAACGTTGTAGAGAATGATGATGTGAAACGTTGTAGAGAATGATGATGTGAAATGTTGTAGAGAATGATGATGTAAAGTGTTGTAGAGAATGATGATATGAAACGTTGTAGAGAATGATGATGTGAAACGTTGTAAAGAATGATGATGTGAAATGTTGTAGAGAAGGATGATGTGAAACGTTGTAAAGAATGATGATGTGAAATGTTGTAGAGAATGGTAATGTGAAACATTATAAGAATTGATTATTTGAAACGTTGTAGAGAATGATGATGTGAAACGTTGTAGAGAATGGTGATGTGAAATGTTATAAGGATTGATGATGTGAAATGTTGTAGTGACTGCTGGTGTGAAACGTTGTAGAGAATATTCTCTACAACGTTTCACATCATCAATCCTTATAACGTTTCACATCATCATTCTCTACAACGTTTCACATAACCTATGATGTGAAACGTTATAAGGATTGATGTTGTGAAACGTTGTAGTGACTGATCATTTGTATGTTTGTTTATTTTAAAGCAAAGTCACATTGGGCTATTAGCTGTGTCTACTGCGAGTAATCCAATCCCAAAAGTTAGCGTTCTAAGTTCGTAAACTTACTGTTGTCCCACCAGCAGACTACTTCAAAACTGCAATGGACTCTAAGGAACACTATCCAATGTGTAAACCATCTAAGGGAGAGTAACCAGCAAAATAAAGGAAATCCTCTAGGGGAAAGTAACCACCAAGGAAATCCTCTAGGGGAAAGTAACCAGCAAAATAAAGGAAATCCTCTAGGGGAAAGTAACCACCAAGGAAATCCTCTAGGGGAAAGTAACCACCAAAGAAATCCTCTAGAAGAAAATAACCACCAAAGAAATCCTCTAGAAGAGAGTAACCACCAAAGAAATCCTCTAGAAGAGAGTAACCACCAAAGGAAATCCTCTAGAAGAGAGTAAACACCAAAGAAATCCTCTAGAAGAGAGTAACCACCAAAGGAAATCCTCTAGAAGAGAGTAAACACCAAAGAAATTCTCTAGAAGAGAGTAACCACAAAAGGAAATCCTCTAGAAGAGAGTAAACACCAAATAAATCCTGTAGAAGAGAGTAACCACCAAAGGAAATCCTCTAGAAGAGAGTAAACACCAAAGAAATCCTCTAGAAGAGAGTAACCAC
>NW_013678527.1:0-2884 GCF_000517525.1 Limulus polyphemus | reverse complement strand
AGAGATATAACCGCAGACATTTTCACTTTAAAATGATATATTTTTTATAAATGGTATAGTTTTACATTGTTATATTGAAACTTTGTTGGCGCGTTCATCTACATGTACAATAAATAAACTGTAGGTTATATTATAATTTCGTCAGAGCTATACAGTGCTGAGTGATAGCTTGTACGCTTTTGATGTAATACAGTTTATTTCGAGCTCCATGAAAACGATTCTCCTTTACTCGTTCATTGTAATCCTTATCTGTTTTTAATTTTTTTAGCATCTGAGCTCTCGGACCCCTAACCCTTAGAGGCCGCCACTGTCGGGTGATGCAACGTTTTTACTTTAAATAGCTAATTGTGATGATTGCATATAGGGTAAAGTATGTCTCCATGTATTTACCTTATTTCACACAACGGCCCTATTTATTGGTAAGTAATGGTGTGACGTTCATCTCTCGGTTTTAGGTCCTTCCTATCACAGAGCCGTTGGCTTAATATTAATGGATCAGATTATATAGAGCAAAGCAGCTAGCGATACTGATGGAGCGGTTATCACAATATTATACTTTCATTACCATTCCTGACACGTTGTCAGAAATAATCGATTTGAGCCACAGCACGTGTTGTATAGGTAAAGTGTCGCTAGGCTAAGTGAGGTATGGGAACGTGGTTTATTAGCGTTTCAGTTGCCTAAAGACTCCCCCCCCCCACCTCCTTCTGCCATTATGTTATTTAATCTTAAAGCTTCTTTGCTAAATAATCATGGAGAACGTGCTTCTATCGAGAAATGTTAACCGTTCATGAATATGTATGCATACATGTATGAAAGCCTAGGATCCTGGTGATTTACTTCCACGCATCATCATTCCAGAAAATGTTCTTGAAGTAATTTGAATCTATAGAATACAGTACAGAAATCCTTTCCGCTTGCCTGGTGTACTCATGAGCCAATTTATTTTAAGACCTAATGGTAGAGTGAATAAATACCTATATTTTGTACTCAAATATTTCATTCGCTCTTGGTCCCCTGCTTTAATATACACCACTCTATCTTCCTTGCAGATGGAAGTGGGCGAGAACCGGGTTTCTTCGGGAATAGAAGATTATTTAGCGGTCTTTATATCTTTCTTTACTACAAACGGCTATTACTTACGTTACAATTAACCGTGTAAATATACGTAAAAATACCTCAAGTAAAAGATTTCTATAATAATAGGATTTTCGTTGTCATTTAGCTTTAAGTACGCGTGAAAAACAAAAACACAAATAAAACAGTTCATCCAACATACCGAACCTTCCATGAGTGCTGGTGCTAAATTACAGATTATAATTTAACAACTTTATTTCTGCTAGAGAAGACCTGAGGCAGAAGGAGTATTAGTTGAGTTATTATGGAAAGTTTGGTACGTAACCAATAATTAGTTAATTAGTTGGTAATGCTTATAATCGACTCGTTCGACACGTGACTTTTCCCGATCACATCACTGCTTCACTGCACTATTAAATAACCTTTAATACTGTACAGCCGCTTGTTGTAAATATTTCACGACTGCTTCATATAGAAATAAAAAATAAAACCTGTCACTTATAGATACTCTATTACTGCATAGGAAAAAAACATTTCGAGAAATAAGTACTGAACATTAAGCCTATATTCGATCAACTAAAACTGGATTTCAAGTACTGTTATTCCAGCTCGCTTTGGGCCGAGTTTTGAATAACCCTGATTTTATAAGATTTACAGAAACAACCTTCTTAACACCAGGGTTTCAACATGACTTGTTGCAACACTGAAGTGAGCTTCGTAACAGTCTTGACGTCACTGAAGGGTTTATAATAACTGTGGTTAAGTTCCTTGTCTGATTCTGAATGACATACACTCAGTAGACTTTCCTGGAAACTAACAAGTATACGTGTATCGACTACTGGCAGTATTAGTTGATATCAGACTTTCACAGCCATCTTTCACGTCCCTCATGACCAGCGTCACATCACGTTATTTTTTACGTCGCTCATGACCACATCCCATGTTATCTTTCACGTCCCTTTAAAAAATCAGTGTCACATCACATGCTATCTTTCACGTCCCTCATGAACAGCGTCACATCACGTTATTTTTTACGTCGCTCATAACCACATCACATGTTATCTTTCACGTCCCTTTAAAAAATCAGTGTCACATCACATGCTATCTTTCACGTTCCTCATGACCAGCGTCACATCACGTATTTTTTACGTTCGCTCATAACCACATCACATGTTATCTTTCACGTCCCTTTTAAAATCAATGTCACATCACATGCTATCTTTCACGTTCCTCATGACCAGCGTCACATCACGTTATTTTTTACGTCGCTCATAACCACATCCCATGTTATCTTTCACGTCCCTTTTAAAATCAATGTCACATCACATGCTATCTTTCACGTCCCTCATGACCAG
Organism: Limulus polyphemus; assembly: GCF_000517525.1. Lineage (NCBI taxonomy): Eukaryota > Metazoa > Arthropoda > Merostomata > Xiphosura > Limulidae > Limulus > Limulus polyphemus. The sequence goes on along the minus strand of NW_013678527.1, from coordinate 452 downwards.
CGTCACATCACGTTATTTTTACGTCGCTCATAACCACATCCCATGTTATCTTTCACGTCCCTTTCAAAATCAGTGTCACATCACATGCTATCTTTCACGTCCCTCATGACCCGTGACACGTCACATGTTATCAATTCGCGTCCCTCACAAGGGTCACTGTAAGCGAAAGGGTTGTACAATTAACACGTAACGTTTTCATGATAAATATATGTAGTCATGGCTAACATGTATTACGTAGTAAATATATCTAGTCATGGCTAGCATGTATTACGTAGTAAATATATGTAGTCATGGCTGGCATGTATTACATAGTAAATTTATGTAGTCATGGCTAGCATGTATTACGTAGTAAATATATGTAGTCATGGCTAGCATGTATTACATAGTAAATATATGTAGTCATGGCTAACGTGTATTACATAGTAAATATATGTAGTCATTGCTAGCATGTA
>NW_013678526.1:7243-10618 GCF_000517525.1 Limulus polyphemus | reverse complement strand
CAGTGGTGAAAGCCACAACAATACCTAAAACAGTGGTAAAAGCCACAGCAATACCCAAAACAGTGGTGAAAGCCACAACAATACCTAAAACAGTGGTAAAAGCCACAACAATACATAAAACAGTTGTAAAAGCCACAGCAATACCCAAAACAGTGGTGAAAGCCACAACAATACCTAAAACAGTGGTAAAAGCCACAACAATAACTAAAACACTGGTAAAAGCCACAACAATACCTAAAACACTGGTAAAAGCCACAACAATAACTAAAACACTGGTAAAAGCCACAACAATAACTAAAACACTGGTAAAAGCCACAACAATATGTGCTTAAAACAAACAGACCCGTGTAGTTGTAGTGTGCTTAAAAACAAACAGACCCGTGTAGTTGTAGTGTGCTTAAACACAAACAGACCCGTGTGAATAAACATTAAATATCAAAGCGGCGCTCATCAGATCAAGCACCAGACGACGTGAGCGACTAGATCGGTTGATTCATTTAAGATCTTAGTTATAAAACTATAAGGCTTGTGACGAACATAGTTTCCTACTAAGAAAATGAAACTGCAAATGAACTTGGCGTTCTCTGATATAATGGATATTAGGGATAACACTCAAGGTATCAAAACTGTTCAGTCATGTTCCAACTTTCCGTCACGTGCTAGCTCAACAGAAACTAAGTTATACTCTCTAAAAGACACAACAAAAGTTCAGAAAAAGTTATTCTAAGTTCAACTTTTCTAATAATTACCATACGACAGGTAATATTTACCTCTTATTCGTGTATCGTTTACATAATTTAAAAGGTTATTCGTATATAATGAACAAAAGATAGTTGGTGAAAGAAAGAAATGTTGACCGACATTTACACCCTAACATGACGTCTACAAGATATGGTGTCGTCCTGTTCTGTAAGATATGGCGGCGTCCTCTTCCTGTAAGTTATGGTGTCGTCCTCTTTCTGTAAGATATGGCATCGTCCTCTTCCTGTAAGTTATGGTGTCGTCCTCTTCCTGTAAGATATGGTGTCTCCTGTCGTGTAAGTTATGTTGTCGTCTTCCTCTTCCTGTAAGATATGGTGTCTCCTGTCGTGTAAGTTATGGTGTCGTCCTCTTCCTGTAAGTATGGTGTCGTCCTGTTCCTGTAAGATATGGTGTCGTCCTCTTCCTGTAAAATATGATGTCTCCTGCCCTGTAAGATATGATGTCTCCTGCCCTGTAAGATATGTTGTCGTTCTGTTTTGTAAAATATGGTGTCGTTCTGTTCTATTAGAGATAATGACCTATTCTGTAAGATATGGTGTCGTCCTGTTTTGTAAGAGATGATGTCGTCCTGTTCTGTAAGAGATAATGTTGTCCTATTCTGTAAGATATGGTGTCGTCCTCTTCCTGTTAGATATGGTGTCGTCCTCTTCCTGTAAGATATGGTGTCTCCTGCCCTGTAAGATATGGTGTCTTCTGCCCTGTAAGATATGTTATCGTCCTGTTTTGTAAAATATGGTGTCGTTCTGTTCTATTAGAGATAATGTCCTATTCTATAAGATATGGTGTCGTCTTGTTCTATAAGATATGGTGTCGTCCTGTTCTGTAAGAAGTGGTGTCGTCCTGTTCTGTTAGAGATAATGTTGTCCTATTCTGTAAGATATGATGTCGTCCTCTTCCTGTAAGATATGGTGTCGTCCTCGTCCTGTAAGAGATGATGTCGTCCTGTTCTGTAAGAGGTTATGTCGCTACGTTTTGTAGTAGATTGCGACGTTCTGGTCTGTAAAAAAATGGGTCGTCCTCTTCCTGTAAGAAATGGTAACGCCATCTTCTGTAATAGATGGCAAATAATACGTACGCAATAGCATTTGGTAGTAGTTTTTGATGGATTTAGTTTGTTCTTCTCTAACAAACTGAAATTGAGGGCTTTAACGTTGTCTGATGACAAATCTAACGATAACATTTTATGGCTGAGGGTCAGATCGTTTAATAGCAAGTAATGTTTTGATAAATTTCGGTTTAATTATCCCCAACAACAACTGAAGCACTGGAGATTATTATTTCGTGTTTTAACATGGCGTTCCTGCTCTGGACGCCCTAAGAGTGCCCCATGGGTTATGCCAATTTTTTAAATGTTTATTTCATATTAGTTGTTTTTAGCTTATAGCTTTATTTTTGCAGCTGGTTTTTAATAGAAATAACACACTATCTTATTTCACGTTGTTACTGAAAGGCACTGATGTTAGTTAAGTGTACTGTTCCTCTAAAAGTTGGACAATTGCCAAAATTGCATCAATTGCTGCTGAGGCTTAGCAGTGGATTTCAACACAAAACGGGACATGTTCAGTGGAAACGCCCTGTTTTAACGCAATTTCACCGTAATAGCCTAACAGACGACGCGATCACGTAGATAACAAGGAAGTACTTAAAGTCAACAAAGATGGTGTTGGTGGAGCAGTAGGAGGGGTTTCTATTTGTGCATTTTGTGAGCGCCTGATAGTGTGATACACGCGCCCTTTTTACTGTTACAGAGTACAACGAATTATATGAGCATGAAAAGTTACTATTACTCCATTTTAAACTTTGAACAGACGTGTCAGAGTCACTAATCAGATAATAAGGCTTAGAGAGTGAAAAGGCGAGAACGTAGCTGTGGACCTTAGAGTGCTTAATTCAATTCTTTGCCTCTCAAGGATGAAGATTCACATAAAATCATGAAAGTAATGTTTTATGGTCTAATATCTTCGCTAGAATGCTTTCATTGATGTCTTAATATTATAAAAAGCTTAATCCTATTGATGACAGCTTTGTTAATGTTAACTTTCCGTGTCTGCTCTTTTTCTGATTTTGTTTCTACAAGCTCACATATTTATCCAAGGACATATTGTTTTGGCTTTTACCACTGTTTTAGGTATTGCTGTGGCTTTTACCAGTGTTTTAGTTATTGTTGTGGCTTTTACCAGTGTTTTAGGTATTGTTGTGGCTTTTACCAGTGTTTTAGTTATGGTTGTGGCTTTTACCAGTGTTTTAGGTATTGTTGTGGCTTTTACCAGTGTTTTAGCTACAACTACAGGGTCTGTTTGTGTTTAAGCACACTACAACTACACGGGTCTGTTTGTTTTTAAGCACACTACAACTACACGGGTCTGTTTGTTTTTAAGCACACTACAACTACACGGGTCTGGATCCACCTCGTGGTAGAACCAATATAACTGTCGAAATGAAATTTGATAAACATTATTCGTATTTATATTTCAGTTGTTTTATTGAATTCTGATTGTTTAGGTTTTCATTTTTGTTGTTATTTATCTTTAAAAAAGTGAAATTATTTTCTCTCAGAGCGTATCTGATCTTATCTATACCTCTCCGTATCTGATCTTATCTATACCTCTCCGT
>NW_013678526.1:4451-6685 GCF_000517525.1 Limulus polyphemus | reverse complement strand
GTTGTGGCTTTTACCAGTGTTTTATATATTGTCGTGGCTTTTACCACTGTTTTAGATATTGTTGTGGCTTTTACCAGTGTTTTATATATTGTCGTGGCTTTTACCACTGTTTTAGATATTGTTGTGGCTTTTACCAGTGTTTTAGATATTGTTGTGGCTTTTACCACTGTTTTATGTATTGTTGTGGCTTTTACCAGTGTTTTAGATATTGTTGTGGCTTTTACCCCTGTTTTATGTATTGTTGTGGCTTTTACCACTGTTTTAGATATTGTTGTGGCTTTTACCACTGTTTTAGATATTGTTGTGTCATTTACTACTGTTTTAGATATTGTTGTGGCTTTTACCAGTGTTTTAGGTATTGTTGTGGTCTTTACAACTGTTTTAGGTATTGTTGTGGCTTTTCCCACTGTTTTAGTTATTGTTGTGGTTTTTCCCACTGTTTTAGATATTGTTGTGGCTTTTACCACTGTTTTAGATATTGTTGTGGCTTTTACCACTGTTTTAGCTATTGTTGTGGCTTTTACCACTGTTTTAGGTATTGTTGTGGCTTTTCCCACTGTTTTAGTTATTGTTGTGGTTTTTCCCACTGTTTTAGATATTGTTGTGGCTTTTACCACTGTTTTAGGTATTATTGTGGCTTTTACCACTGTTTTATATATTGTTGTGGCTTTTACCACTGTTTTAGATATTGTTGTGGTTTTTACCAGTGTTTTAGAAAGACAGAATATCTTACTATAAAAATGATCCATTATTTCTCTGTTAGCATCCATTACCAACAGTTGACTGGCTCGATTACTGTAATTCATTGTGTGGGAACAGAAAACTGTCCGATGACGTACATGGGTTTCTTTGTTTAGGATTTTTATCCGACAAGGGAGATAAAAAAAACTCTGAAATACGGCACATTTCCATTTTTCTGTACACTTTAAATTCAATGACACAAGTACTTCATTACTTTAATGAGTCAATTATTAACATCCACAAAGCAGGGTATGCGAGAGGCATCTAATGAGGTCATTAGGAATCTAATAACAAAAGAAGAAAGTGTAACATTATCTAACATTGTTCTTTGTAGATTTTTTGCTTCCTCAACGGGTACCTTCAGCTAATATACCCAGTATCACGGGCTTACGTAGTGTTTGTCGTATTCTGTTCGGCTACACTACACAAATTACACCTAGTCTGTACATTAACGTTAGTATCAAACCAATCGACCTACATATCAGATCTCATCACCCCTCAGAAAAGAAGTGAAGCACATTATCGGAGATGGGTATTAACTGCACGTGATCAGAAGAAATTACATTGGTAATATTAGAAGAACAATAAAACTGAATGACATATCATTATCCTTGAAAACACAGGTTAGCCCTAAATAAACAACACTGTTACCAAATCGAAGAGGACTATATCTTAAAATGGACTATTTAATCCAAGAGTCCATAAACAAGAAGAATTATTCTATAATCATTTAACAGTTATAATTCTGGATATACACTATTTAATCTTAGTGATAAGGAGCCATAGTTAAAATAAAAGACAAACAATTATCTTATAAAAATAATAACATTATATTTTTTAAATCAGTAATATTTTAAATGATAAAGTTTCGGATGTTTTAAAATGGTTTCTACAAAGACTAAATAACAAAATTAGATATTTTTTTATTTAAAAAAAATCTTACAACATGAATACTTAAGAACAAGACCACCAGATTGTCATCCGAGTATTTTATATGAAGTTCCTAAGATACACAGAGGTTATCCATCATATCTATAGTTACAAATCAGAATTTGGTTGTTATTAGTTAAATTTGGGACATCGCCCTCATCATGAATGTACTGTTAAAGATAACTTTAAAATTTCTAATCAAATAAAAAAATTTACAGTTTGATAAGAATTTTTATTGTGCTTGATGTTGTATCTTTGTAAACCAACATTCCTCTGGAAAAACTTCAACTAACAATTAATCTTTTTTTTCGTGATTTGTTTGTTTTGAATTTCTGCAAATCTACTGGAGGACTATCAACGTTAGCAATAATTGTAACGGTAGTTGAAGAATGTCAGCCTGCTTTCCATGATACGTTGCTACACAATAATAACGGTAGTTGAAGAATGTTAGCCTACTTTCCTTGATACGTTGCTACACAATAATAACGGTAGTTTCAAAATGTCAGCCTGCTTTCCATGATACGTTGCTACACAATAATAACGTAGTTTAAAAATGTCAGCCT
>NW_013678526.1:0-3585 GCF_000517525.1 Limulus polyphemus | reverse complement strand
TTGTTTAGGGAAATTTTAACTTCTTTGTTACTGATATATGTTATTATTGTGGTGTTTGTTTAGGGAAATTTTAACTTCTTTGTTACTGTTATATGTTATTATTGTGGTGGTTACAAGCCTATATTTAGTGACATTTTGATTTCTTTGTTACTGTTCATGTATTATTATTGTGATGTTTACAAATGTTTTTAGGGAGGAGATATCTTTAACTTCTCAATCATTGGTGGTATATTTTTGTGTTCACATTTTAACTGCTCATATATAAATGTACGTATTGTATTTTCTATTAGTCTTGCCTGGTATGTCCTTGTTATTAGAGTGCTCGACATCCAATCTTCAGGTCGAAAGGTTGAAATCCGTTTCCGAACATATTCACCCTTTCAGCCATGGGGCATTATATGTGACGGTGAATCACCTATTTGTTGATAGAGTAGCCCAAGTGGTGGCGGACCGTGGTATTTACTAGATGCCTTTCCTTTAGTCTATCACTTTCAAAATTATGTACGGCTGATGCAAATTGCCCTGGTGTTGCTTTGCGCGAAATTCAACCACAACCACGACAAATAACTAGCATCTAATTACATTTTTACTGTCCTGGCTGATGTATGGTGGTGCATCTATATTTTCCAGAACCTATTCGCCTCGAGAGGGGTGTGTATCTTAGTCAGCGGTGTAATTACGATCTTTAGGATCAATGGTTGTGACGTCACTCTTAATTAACTTTGATTGCTTAACGTAAAAACTACATTATCTGATAAAATGTTTTTAATATTCGTTCTGTAGCCACCTAAAAGCTACAAGCAGCTTACACAAGCTAGACTTTCAAAAGAACCATGTACCAGGCATTTTCCCCTTCAAACGTTCCGGTTGCCACGAAAGGAAATCGTTATTAAGCCGCTTTTAAGTACGCCTTGGTTTTTATATTAAACAACTTTTAACAACAGCCATAAAGGAAAAAAACTTCTAGAATAAAAAACTATTGTGTTAAAACATTAACAGTACATCTCTTGTTGTGTGCGTCTACTAGAATAGGAACCACTATTGATAGAAAATTAACAATACCTTAGTGTGTGAGCGTCTGTGAGTATAAAAAACACTGTTGGCAAAGCATTAATAATATGTTTCTTGTTGGGTGCGCCTACTAGAATATGAACCATTGTTGTTAAAATATTAACAGTGCCTCTCTTGTTGTGTGCGTATGTTAGAATAGGAACCATTGTTGTTAAACTGTTAACAGTACCTCTCTTATTGTGTGCGTCTACTAGAATGGGAACCATTGTTGTTAAAATATTAACAGTGCCTCTCTTGTTGTGTGCGCCTACTAGAATATGAACCATTGTTGTTAAAATATTAACATTACCTCTCTTGTTGTGTGCCTCTACTAGAATAGGAATTATTGTTGTTAAAACATTAACAGTGCCTCTTTTGTTGTGTGCGTCTACTAGAATAGGAACCATTGTTGTTAAAACATAAACAGTATCCCTCTTGTTGTGTGCGTCTACTAGAATAGGAACAATTGTTGTTAAAACATTAACAGTACCTCTCTTGTTGTGTGCGTCTACTAGAATATGAACAATTGTTGTTAAAACATTAACAGTACCTCTCTTGTTGTGTGCGTCTACTAGAATAGGAACCATTGTTGTTAAAACATTAACAGTACCTCTCTTGTTGTGTGCGTCTACTAGAATAGGAACCATTGTTGTTAAAACATTAACAGTACCCCTCTTGTTGTGTGCGTCTACTAAAATAGGAACCATTGTTGTTAAAACATTAACAGTACCCCCTAGTAGACGCACACAACAAGAAATAGGAACCATTGTTGTTAAAACATTAACAGTACCTCTCTTGTTGTGTGCGTCTACTAGAATAGGAACCATTGTTGTTAAGACATTAACAGTGCCTCTCTTGTTGTGTGCGTCTACTAGAATAGAAACCAATGTTGTTAAAACATTAACAGTACCTCTCTTGTTGTGTGCGTCTACTAGAATAGGAACCATTGTTGTTAAAACATTAACAGTACCCCTCTTGTTGTGTGCGTCTACTAGAATAGGAACCATTGTTGTTAAAACATTAACAGTTTACTGATTAGGTACTCTGGTTATTATTAGCCTACTGATTAGTGACTCTGGTTATTATTATTATTCTATTGATTAGTTACTGTTGTTATTATTATTCTACTGATTAGTTACTGTAGTTAACTGCAAAAATAGTATTGAAGAATAAAAGCAGGTGTGAAAAATAAATCACAATGACAACTTGTGTCAAAGACTGAAGCCACGAAATCCAATTTAGTAAAGTCAAGGTAATTAATATGCACTTTTGTCGTGGTAATAATTATGAGATGAATAATTGATTTTGTTTTATTTACGAAACATTATGTGATATAACTACAGACGCACAAAACAAAAGAGGCTAATAATAATAACAACAGTAACTAATCAATAGAATAATAATAATAACCAGAGTCACTAATCAGTAGACTAATAATAACCAGAGTACCTAATCAGTATAATAATAATAACTGCACTAACTAATCAGTAGAATATTAATAACCAAAGTACCTAATCAGTATAATAATAATAGCTACAGTAACTAATCAGCAGAAAAATAATAACCAGAGTAACTAATCAGTAGAATAATAATAACCAGAGTACCTAATCAGTATTATAATAATAACTACAGTAACTAATCAGCAGAATAATAATAACAACAGTCACTAATCAGTAGAATAATAATAACCAGAGTAACTAATCAGTAGAATAATAATAACAACAGTAACTAATCAGTAGAATAATAATAATAACTACAGTAACTAATCAGTAGAATAATAATAATAACAACAGTAACTAATCAGTAGAATAATAATAATAACTACAGTAACTAATCAGTAGAATAATAATAATAACTACAGTGACTAATCAGTAGAATAATAATAATAACTACAGTAACTAATCAGTAGAATAATAATAATCAACAACAGTAACTAATCAGTAGAATAATAATAATAACAACAGTAACTAATCAGTAGAATAATAATAATAACAACAGTAACTAATCAGTAGAATAATAAAATAACAACAGTAACTAATCAGTAGAATAATAATAATAACTGCAGTAAATAAAAGTGTTAGATGAAACCAGTCAGATATTAAATGGACTAACTGGAAGATGGTGTTGTGAATGAGAAGTCTGCTAATCTATGGTAGCTTGAAATATTGTACATGAAAAATGAAAGGAGATACTGATTGGAAGACTTAAAAAATCTAACAGAATCCATGTCTGACCGTTGTTGTCAGGCTACAAAAGGATTGAATAAGTTGTTATATTTCAGTCTGTTTTATGCCTTATGTCAGAAAATGGAATATATGCTTCTTTTCAGTTTTCACGTGTTAGACTTGAGTAACCTTTACGTGTTAAATTTGAGCCACCTTCACGTGTTAGACATGAGCCACCTTCATGTGTTACACTCGAGCCACCTTCACGTGTTAGACTTGAGCCACCTTCACGTGTTAAAATTGAGCCACCTTCACGTGTTAGACTTGAGCCACCTTCACGTGTTAAAATTGAGCCACCTTCACGTGTTAA
>NW_013678525.1:5458-9902 GCF_000517525.1 Limulus polyphemus | reverse complement strand
ATTCTTGGAAACTACAAACTTTTCTTTAAAATTTCTTCTTCAAACTGCATCTTTTCTGCCTTCCTCTTTTTTTTTTTTTAAGTTTTATTCTATTTGTAAAATTTCTTCTGATTTATTCCATATCTTCTCATTCTCGTTTAATCTACTTCTGATTTACTACACCTTTCCTTACCAAATCTCTTTTCTCTATAAGAAACAAAGTTCCTCTGCACTGGATCATCAAAAATCATTTCCAAATATTTTAATTCTTGTCCCAAATTTACCTAACAGTTAGTCCTCCAGTGGCACAGCGGTATGTCTACGACCTTACAACGCTAGAAACAGGGTTTTCGATACCCATGGTGGACAGAGGACAGATAGCCAGTTGTGTAGCTTTCTGCTTAACTTCAAAACAAACCTAACAGTTAGCTTCATCACTTTCAACCGACCTCTATTCAAAGACTTTCCTCGAAGTTAATCAAACACTACCGTTATCACACAGCGTCCCCTATTGCTCGTTTTTATATTTGTTCCTTTTTATGTTATTTTTAACTATGCCTATACGATATATTAGGCGTATTTTTCATGAAGATAACTTTCTAGCAACTGCCTTCAACTACTCAAATTGTTTATTTTATTTTCCGGACTTCGTAAAAATTTAAGATGATTCAAAGATTGAGGGATGGCATAGGTTCCTGGATCTACCGAAGAATTATGACTTATTCACTAATTAATAGCAAAGCCATTCTCTTAATAAGTAAGTATTCTCTGCAATGAAGCCACGTCCTAGTTACAACTGTAGCTTAAGAGTTACACATTTTCATATTAATTACAGGGAAATAATTAAATCGTTGTGGTCGTTGTAGAGCAAAATCAAACTTAGTATAAATCTATTTTATTTTCAGTACATACTTCCATCTTAAATATAAGTCCAATAATATCTTTGTTAATTTAGGAAACCACGTAGATTGTACTTGAAGACCTGTGGCGGGAATTTTTTGACACCAGAGAAAAACGGTTTATTTAAGGTTAATGTCACGCACCCTAAAAATGTCACATTGTGGGAAGTTTCATAAGACTGTCAATTATTGAAGGATTTAAACTGTGCCAGTTTTCAAGATAATGTTTTGTTCGTTACAAATACTATTTGGAAAAAAAAAGAAGTGTGGATTCTTCTAAAAGACAAACATACCTTCTCTCATATATCGAGTTTATTTCAACACTTCTAATAATATTTTACAACAGAAACAACAAGAATGATCTTAGTACGTTTCGTCTCTATGTACGTATAGCTCATTTGTGAAAGACAATTACTCCAATAAACGAAGTTATTAAAGAATAGTATCTTCATTGTGATTGTACACCTTAATCTATATTTGGATTTTCGTTTTGTTGTTTTACCTTGTTAAAATTGATAAAGATTATATATTTAAATTTTGTTTTTGGTTTCAGAAATCTAGATCTTTTGAGATCGTGAAATTAGAATTTCCAAGACGACGAGATATATATCCCTTGAGCTTAATGGTACTGGAAAATAAAGAGATATGGATGGACTCCGGGAACGAGGACTACAAAGAAAGACATCTCTAAAAACTCACACTCCAGCCATGGTAAACAAGTGTAGCATTTTGCAACAGATGAGACTTCATGAACACATAGATAGTAGGGAAAGCCGTCCACTTGCCACGAGGACATATTCAGGAAGTATCCAGAGACAGACGATTGGAAACCGTCGTTCTTGTAAATTTGATGAGATATAGTCGTGAATAAATGATATATTTGTGACACGTACGATGGTATTCTTTTTCTCCAATCCGTTATTTCTTGTATGGGGAGATGGGGATACTTTTTTAAACTTGATAAAGAAAATATCATTTTCCTATTTTTGATATTATTCCTTGAAAATATCTCTGTATTTAAAATTTTATGCAAATGAATTTCTATGGTGGTATTTAAACTTTAAATAAACGCGATGTTCACCAAGTGTAGTTCATTTTCATGAATTCTTCCAATTAGATTATCAGACTTTCGTCATCTACAACACACACACGCACAGATATTTAGTTAGATATATGTTTGTATAAGGGTATGATATTCATGACCATAATAGATATATGTAAATATTCAAAGAACTACCAAGTTCGAAACATCGCATATTTTTATATATTTTTTTGATTCCACACTATAGAAAGAGATCATGTTAATTTTATAATATTAGTTGTAATAGCATATTTTCATTAATACTAGGGAATTTTTTTGCGACTGGTTCCCAAACTGCATGATATAATAAAACTTGAAACTAAAAGCTTGAGAGTTTCTCCTTCGCTGTTGTTTTCGACTATTGCCTGAACTTCTAGTTATATTATTATTCTGAAAAGCTTATTTTCGTTCCTGTTTCTTATGATATCAAGTTTTAATTTTTTATGCACTGATGAAGCTGTGCCTGATAATAAGAACGGAAATTATTAACTTGAACTGTACTTTCTGCACTCGTAGGTTCACAGCCGGGTCAAAGTTCAGGTGTAGCAGTTTTGAATTTCTGACCAGAGAGAGAGTGCAACCAAACGGCAGTAACGGCTACCGTAAAGGCTTGTGCGTCCCATAGGACCGAATAACAGAGTGCAATTTTGTAGCTTATACGTTAGATTATAAAATAATTCGTTATCGAAGTTGTTCACATTCATCTGCATGTTAGTTCCCTGTAACTCAAGATGGCCTTTCAAGATATTCTCAGTTTATTCAATATGAAAGCGAAATTCAATAAAAAGTGTGCTTTATCACCACAGTTCTCCTGTTCTAGGAAAAAGATTTCGAATTAGATCGTTAAATTGTTTTGTTTACAGTTGTACACGTATGTCATTAGGCCACATACAGTTTGTCTGAAGGGATCATACATGTTCTTATCTTACAGCTTTTAAAACATGTTCTAAATATTCGATGACGAGGAACCTACTTTGAGATTAATAATGGTTGGAGACGAATTGAATGGGTAATGAAGAGTACCTGATGATGACAAAACCTTGTCGAAACGTTGTACATTTGCTGTTTTGTTAAACTTATATTAAAGTTTTTCTTCATTACACATTCAAACCGTCTCCAATCATTATTATGTTCCAAATATCATAAACTACAATCAATAAAATAACGCGCTCTGTGTTTAAATTGTTGATTCGTTATCACAATGGTAAACGTATATATTTAAAATATATAATTCATGGGCGCCTCTTTAGTTATTGTACACGGTACTACATCATTCTTTCTAGCTTAGAAAGGCTGCGTGGTTTTTCAGTTTCACTGCCAGTTTCGTAACTAGGGGTGATTTCCTTGATCAACCTGGAAGTGCTATGGAAACGAAAAGGTAATATTGAGATAGAGAAAATAGAACTACTGGTGCATGTTACAGACACCTTCAGCTTCGATCTTTGTGCAAATGATCAGTAAAGATACTACTCTCAGGAAAATGGATTAACATCTTATATGTATATATATATCGTTGGATGTAAGTTGAAAAATTTAACGAAAATGCACCTAAATAATATCAGAATGTTGGGCTTATAGGAATGTAAGGACAGTCTGAAATAACTTCTTTTAATAGGACTAATTTCTCACTTACAAGTTGATAGAAAGAACTTTATCATGATATGTAGTTCCAACAACGAACAAGATGAAATAAACTAAAACCAATGCTGAACTCTACATCTAATTTGTAAATAAAGGTAATTTCGTTAATTTCTATGTGTAGTGTATCAAAAAAGGGTAGATTTCACGTATAATGTTTGAATGTAGGTACTTTACTTAAGCTCAAAGTGAGAAGTATTTATAAAGATATTTAATTGCTATGAATGATGTTTGAATGTGTGTACTTGAGTTGAATGAATTTATTTAATCTTTATTATATTGTAATGTGTAACATACAGTTGCATAGTCTTAAATTAAGCTATATACATATTTACTTTTAGACTGTTATCGGGTTCTAAATTTCAAGGCTCTAAAACTTTTACATATTTTCTGGAAAATCATCCATAAAACCAGAAAAATACTTCACATGTAGCTTGAAAATTATACACGAATCAGTTGCTAAATCAATAGGACTCCCGCCTATTCTCGAAAGTTGTGGAAGATCCTCGAGAGTAAGAATCTACAATACATCTATGTATGTCAAGGCTTAAATATAGCTTAGATTGTTATGTAAAACTGAAATTTCTAGAAATCCTCCACACACCTAAGAAAACATTACCTAACGTCATCGGTGGAAACACCATCTCTAATAGGCGTATGAACAATGAAGACTACAGCTCCCTGTTAAGTGAAATGTGCCAACGTTAACTCGAAATCAACTCGCTCATCGTGAACCCTCGATAAGTTCTAGACTAGAAAGAAACTTTATATCGCTTGTAAATTTGGGAAACTTTTGATTATAAATCATTGTCTGTAATTACTATTTGTAATAACTGTTAATGTGAAT
>NW_013678525.1:0-4751 GCF_000517525.1 Limulus polyphemus | reverse complement strand
AAATTAAGCTATATACATATTTACTTTTAGACTGTTATCGGGTTCTAAATTTCAAGGCTCTAAAACTTTTACATATTTTCTGGAAAATCATCCATAAAACCAGAAAAATACTTCACATGTAACTTGAAAATTATACACGAGTCAGTTGCTAAATCAATAGGACTCCCGCCTATTCTCGAAAGTTGTGGAAGATCCTGGAGAGTAAGAATCTACAATATATTTATGTATGTAAACGCTTAAATGTAGCTTAGATTGTTACGTAAAACTGAAATTTCTAGAAATCCTCCACACGCCTAAGAAAACATTACCTAACGTCATCGGTAGAAACACAATCTCTAATAGGCGTATGAACAATGAAGACTACAGCTCCCTTTTAAGTGAAATGTGCCAACGTTAACTCGAAATCAACTCGTTCATCGTGAACCCTCGATAAGTTCTAGACTAGAAAGAAAACTTTATATCGCTTGTAAATTTGTGAAACTTTTGTTTATAAATCATTGTTTGTAATTACTATTTGTAATAACTGTTATTGTAAATTGTATTGTTGTGTGTATATTAAAACATATTTGTGTTGAAAAAACTGTGTATCAATCTTGTTGGCAAATATCATAAACTCAGTATATATGCGTCTTTACTTAACTACTAAATCCAGAGTACAATTAAACTACTAAATCTAAATTACAAGTTAAATCAAATAAATAAATAAATTCAAAATGAAAGGTAGATATATTGCTGTAATAAATAATTACTTAGACCAAATCATATTAAATTTTATTAACAATATCAGCTCTTATATATTAAAATGGTTCCCGTTGAGGATGAATAACCAAGTTCAAAGGTTTCTCTTGAGCCTGCTGACCATCTCTCAAAGCTGCATGAATGAGTGTCATATCGAAGGCGTCTCGTGGTGGGTGCATCTGGTCATAGTGAAATATGTAGTCTGACTGCTTTTTAAAAATGCTGTTGCATTCAGAACATTTATAAGGAAACCAGCACAATCGGATGTTTTCCTTTGTTGGAGAAAACCTGTCTGTTCCCTGAGTTTCAACTATGTTAACATCTTCTGTCGTTGTAAATGTTGGTTCTTCAGAAGTAGAGTCTGCTAATTTGGGTGTATATACATTGGATTGATAATTGGATACTTTGATAAATTTCCCACGATTGCTTTCCTCTTCTCTAGAAGACAAACCCAGAGACGATGATGAAGACGCCCCTGATTGTTTGGACACGGAATTCCTTTTTCGATGTTTCTTCTCTAGTATTCCGTGGATACGAAACTCATGCCTCTCCAAGATGATTTTGTGACTGGTAGCGTAAATACAAAGTTCACACGAAATTTTTTTAACCCATTGTGGACACTCATATGACGTCTCAGTAGAGCTCTTCGGCAAAAGCTTCGTGTTGTAAATATAACCTTTTTGTGTAAGGTATTCGTGTAGGAATGCAAAGCAGCTTATTTAAAAAACTGTTCTCCACAACATTCTAGAATCTTCGAACTGTGCTCACGCATTGATGAACAGTGGCGTTTCATTTTTTATTTTTCTGTTCGTTCCATAGGTACAGAAAACACAGAGTATTGCGTCTTTCGACGTGTCAATCCTTTTTCACTCGCACAGTTGTTCTCCATATTAAATTGTTAATTCCTGTTAAAACAATAAAGAAACATTCACATTATCTATGTAGATTATAATAATTTACATTTTTAATGTTTATCAGTTCGTTCCAGAAACGGCTTTAGAAGCATATTAATTCTCTGATTATTTAGGTAAAATATGATGGTCATCTTTCGTTATTCGTGCTATTCCTTATGAAGACATCATAAATTTTCGTGCAAATACGCTCGCAACTATACTCCGTTTAGTATGCTTAGGACACATTTATAAACATTAATAAGTAATATAATCCATGAAATACACATTAAACACATGAAAAGTTTTTCTTACCTTATAATAATTCAGGAGCTTTCTGTAAATATTGCTGTCGCAAGCTTAACACTTTACTTGTCTATCCGTCTTCAACTTTTTCAAACGAAAGATACAAACAAAATGAACAGAAATTATCACTGCTGGTCAGCTTTATACTTCAGGATTACCCAATGGTAACAAAGACTGCATCCGCTGAAACGCTACAGGTCACAGAGGTTGAAGTTAACGAGGGAGTTGCCTTCTGCAGAGGTCAAACAAAATGATTGGCCAACGGTCGAATGAAGGAAGAAAGGAAACTGGTCACCAGGCATTTTCGGTGTGCACGTGCTTCAAGTGATTCCTGGTTTCCCATTTTCAGTATAAATACCTAATAGTGATGAAGATTAGCTCAGGTAAACTTCTATAGGCCATGGAGGTTGAAGAGTGTGATCGAGTTCTTGTCAGCAGGGGTGAAATAATTATTTGTTTGTAATTAAGCACAAAGCTACACGATGGGCTATCTGTGTTCTGCCCACCATAGGTATCGAAATCCGGATTCTAGCGCTACCGCTGTGCTACTGGGGGAATTTAAGATTTGCATGGTTTGATGTAAATTTCTTTCTCATCATTAATGGCCTAAAATACGTTAAGTATTTGAATAATATATTACTATGTCATCACGATAGCTGGTAAATTAATTTTTAATTTTTCTTTTCCTTAATAAAATATGTAATCCTTCCTTTCGATCCCTTGTGATTATTTTCGTTAAGTATCTTTCAGGCCTTTTATTCACCGTTTGGCTAATTATTTATTTCACCCCTGTAATATTTCATTAATTTTTTGCTATAATTTTTAACATAATTTTAAACATTTGGTATGACTATTGAATTTGACATTTATGTATTCTTAACTTAGTATATGGACATAGGACTAAATTAAAGCTACTAAACGTGCTGAAACTTGTGAGATGACATTGGTATGTTCATTGTAGAATACCTTAAAAATGAAATAATGCATTCTAGTAATTAGAGGATTCGTCTTACTCATTTATGACATAATGCATTTATGATCAGTTTATTATGAAAAATATATATTAATTAATTTCTAACTTTTCTAGTCCTGACCTATAATGGTTGAATAGCCTTTTGTCTTATTTTTTAATAATAATAATAATATTTATAAATATTGTTTATTAATAATAAATCTATCTTGAGAAGCATTTGATCAGGCAAGAAATACACATGGCCTATGTCAGTAGCATAGGAATACAAATCCGTAATCTATTGTTCTCGAAGGTTAAATACATATTCGGAAAATATAACATTTTGCGAATGACATACTGTGACACCGCCTTAAGATTTATCAACTAAAAGTGATTTTTTGTTTCAACTTATAGAATTATTTTAGGAATGCCTTTTCGTACTATGCAATCTTTATTTAATTTTAAGGTTAGTAACTATATGACAAAAATGAATCTTAAATTATAACTACTACTGAACAACAGATGTTAAGCAATATAGTGATTGAAATAATTAATAATTTACTGATCTAGTCTCTAATATCTTTATTACAAGATTTTTGCTTATGTTATGCT
Source organism: Limulus polyphemus (assembly GCF_000517525.1). Lineage (NCBI taxonomy): Eukaryota > Metazoa > Arthropoda > Merostomata > Xiphosura > Limulidae > Limulus > Limulus polyphemus. The sequence continues at coordinate 1,253 of NW_013678525.1, read as the reverse complement.
ACAAATAAATGTAGCAAATAAAAAAAAAGAGATTCTGAATACCTGAAAACTTACGACGCAGAAAATTATAAAGAATACATACTAAAAGTTAATTGTCAGTTATTATTTGGAGCTGTGATTTCTTTATTAGTTGTGATTCTTGTCGGTTTTTTGTTTATTATGTCATCGGTGGAAAGTCAACGCCTAAACACAATACGATTTTATTGAAAACTTGAATTAGAATAAAGCTTTATATATATGTATTCAAAACTATCGGTCTGAACCTGATGTAGAAACACTCAACTTTTATGGTTTGATTACTTTTAAACACTAAACTACACAATAAGATAACTGTCCTCTGCCAATCACGGGTATTCAACCCCGAATTGTATCGTCGTAAGGTAAGGTTACCTGCGATTCACTGAGGAGCGCAAATATTATCAAAGTTTTCATTCGAACATTTTCTTTTTTCATTTACAGGGCATATTTGTACTCACCTTTAGTATATTAGGCATAAGCTCGTTTTGGAAGACAAACAAATGAATAATCATTAATTGAAAGGTTTTTCTTTAGCCTAACTACATGTACAGCCAGGCTAGGATCATCCATATAAAGATGTGATGTATAGAAAAAATTAAATTATGCGGAATACCTTTGTTTGTTGCACATCGTGATATCTCTGCTTGTCATTCGGAATTTAAAAGTGATATACACTAAACAGAAGACAGCTAACGAACACCACCCACCCCCACCTCTTAGGCTACTGTATTTGAATAGGTGAATGCAACGTCACACTACACAGCTAAAGGACGACACATTTGATGATGTAATTTAAACTAACAGATTGCAATTCAAGTATCCTTATCACGAAGAGGTTTCAGCAACGAAAATAAGTCAAACGAAGTATTTCAATATTCATTGATAGCTTTTAATTTTATAAGAAAGAATCTGCAAAACAAAGAAGCCGTTGGAAATTACTAATAATATGTTTTAAACACAGACTTCTCATTCTAAAAACATCAACTAATACAATTTTTATATAATTAAATTTTCCAACTTTATAGAATTTTCTTTGTTATACAAAATGATACACATTGATTAGAATGTAACTTTTAGTTTCAGAATAGGTTTTACCGTCTCTAATGTATAATCAATTTACGCGAATAGAGATAGTTTGCAGATGTAGAGGAAGGCTGAAAACTTTGCTTAATGTGAAAAGAATATTTATATATATATATAAGCGTTTAACTGTTAGATCATAGAGAGCATGTATA
>NW_013678524.1:9667-11769 GCF_000517525.1 Limulus polyphemus | reverse complement strand
AACTGATCTAAACAAATACATGTTTAGCTTTGTTTGAACCTGTAGTAAAGTTAAACTGGTCTAAACAAATACATGTACAGCTTTGTTTGAACCTGTAGTAAAGTTAAACTATTCTAAACAAATTTATGTTTAGCTTTGTTTGAACCTGTGGTAAAGTTAAACTGATCTAAACAAATACATGTACAGCTTTGTTTGAACCTGTAGTAAAGTTAAACTGGTCTAAACAAATATATGTACAGCTTTGTTTGAACCTGTAGGGAAGTTAAACTGGTCTAAACAAATATATGTACAGCTTTGTTTGAACCTGTAGTAAAGTTAAACTATTCTAAACAAATATATGTGTAGCTTTGTTTGAACCTGTAGTGAAGTTAAACTGATCTAAGCTTTGTTTGAACTGGTAGTAAACTTAAACTGATCTAAAGAAATACATGTACAGCTTTGTTTGAACCTGTAGTAAAGTTAAACTGATCTAAACAAATACATGTACAGCTTTGTTTGAACCTGTAGTAAAGTTAAACTGATCTAAACAAATATATGTGTAGCTTTGTTTGAATCTGTTGGGAAATTTAAATTTCACAGCTACACAAAATTACGGATATATAATTGTGTCGAAGTTATAACAAAAAAATATTATGTTGTCAATGATTCTAGAAACAGATGTTATTCAGATGACTCCATAAAGTCACCTTTACCATACTGACATATCATAAAGGACTTTTTATAGCTTTTTATCTAAATTAGTGTAAAAAAAATTAACCCCTCTCCTGCCAGCAAAATGATAAAATGAGGTAAAGCAAAACTGGTGTGAAATAAAGGCACAGTGTGTGCACGGCTGAGTTTGTTTTTATATAACATTTAATATCCCACTTAATATTGAGCTTTTGAATGGTACTGTTTTATATAAATCAATGTGTCGATTTATGAAAAATTTTATCGATATATTTGACAACAAAATAAATTATTAAATTTGTACATGATTCAAAATGGTAAACAAAAATAAAATCTTACCATAGTAGGCGTATATATCCACAAGGCAGGATTAAATAAAATGTGATCTAACAACTGTTTGAGCAAGAGTTCTGTAGTGCTGTTGTTCACAGTTACCAGATATTTTGTCAGGGACAACAAGGAATTCAACACATCTTCTGTTATGTGATTTCGAGAGGCCTTAGGTAATGTTCATTCACATAAAATATAAAAAAATATATAATTTTACATTAATCTTATATACCAGTGTTTTAAAACATCCACAAAAGGTAAAATGTGTTAAAAATCTGTACATATCTACTATGTAAGATCAACATGAACCATTAATTATTCAATCTTCTATATGGTCATAAAACGTAATTGGGTCCTTGAACAAGTTAACATGGTTGAGTGTTAAGTATACATGCTGATATTCTTTGGGTAAAGATTAGATTAACTCTTACAAATGAATAAAATATCATGTTATTTAACATTTCTTTTAATTTCCTAGCTAGCCTACACCTAAACAATCCAAAGTTGTATTCTTTTTATTTCATCTTACAATGGCCACAAGTGATTGAATTATGACCTTTCTGACAATGGTTTTACTTCTGATTCAATTATGACCTTTTCCTTAACCTGATAACAACAATGTACTTCAGACTTAAAATAATAAAACCAGTGGATAAAGTTGTTTAAAACTTCAAAAGAACTTTTATAAAAGCATGCAGTTTCAGAAAAATATTTAATTTTGATTTTTTTCTACTAATTCTACCAAACATTCATTATTTAATGTAGATATTTACACTTAGTCTCTACATAGTTCACATGTAAGGTGGTTTTCATGTTGAGTATAAAAATACTATTCATTATTTAATGTAGTTATTTACACTTGGTCTCTACATAGTTCACCTATAAGGTGGTTTTCATGTCGAGTATAAAAATACTATTCATTATTTAATGTAGTTATTTACACTTGGTCTCTACATAGTTCATCTGTAAGGTGGTTTTCATGTTGAGTATAAAAATACTATTCATTATTTAATGTAGATATTTACACTTGGTCTCTACATAGTTCATCTGTAAGGTGGTTTTCATGTTGAGTATAAAAATACTATTCATTATTTAATGTAGAT
>NW_013678524.1:6099-8696 GCF_000517525.1 Limulus polyphemus | reverse complement strand
ATATTTACACTTGGTCTCTACATAGTTCATCTGTAAGGTGGTTTTCATGTTGAGTATAAAAATACTATTCATTATTTAATGTAGTTATTAGCACTCTGTCTCTACATAGTTCACAAAGTTTCTTCTATACCAGCTCTTAAAATTGAGATTTGTAACAGCAAGTGCATCATGTGACAGTAAAAACTGCAGGTTTAATTATTGTTTTGAAAGTTTCTTCTGAAATAAAGGAATAAAAACTTAGATAATATAAAACTTTGAATTATAACATACTTAATAATAATAATTTGATAGTAAATTTTGAATGTAACACACTAACATGTGCAGAAAGGGTTTTAAAAATGGTGTTGTTATAGGGTTAAGGACAAGATTATTTGTTAGAGATAGAATTTAGGGATGTTATACAATGAATAAAATTAGCATTCCTTAAAAATTTGACATTTGAGATTTCAATAAATACATTTTGCTGCACAAGTAAAATAACAATAAATAATGTAATTAATTTAAAAATTAGTGGTTCTTAATGAAAAAATACTTTAGGATAAGTTTGATAAGCTGCTTTACCTTTTGCAGTAGATAACTTATAACAAGAAATCCTTTGTTCTGAACCATGTGCTGCTGGACGGTTGTGGAATGCTCCACCAAGTCACAAATAAACCCAATCAAAGTGGAACTGAAACCAAAACCAAAATAACCAGTAAACAGTGTCTTAGAGTAATTACCCAGATCAAATACACATCTTTAACTGGATTACCCAGATTAAATACACATCTTTAACTGTATTATCCAGATCAAATACACATCTTTAACTGGATTACCCAGATCAAATACACATTTTTAACTGGATTACCCAGATCAAATACACATCTTTAACTGTATTATCCAGATCAAATACACATCTTTAACTGGATTACCAAAATCAAACACACATCTTTAACTGGATTACCAAAATCAAACACACATCTTTAACTGTATTACCCAGATCAAATACACATTTTTAACTGGATTACCCAGATCAAATACACATCTTTAACTGGATTACCAAAATCAAGTACACATCTTTAACTGGATTATCCAGATCAAATACACATCTTTAACTGGATTACCAAAATCAAACACACATCTTTAACTGGATTACCCAGATCAAATACACATCTTTAACTGGATTATCCAGATCAAATACACATCTTTAAGTGAATTATCCAGATTAAATACACATCTTTAAGTGAATTACCCAGATTAAGTACACATATATTCTCATTTTTCTGTCTGCTCATCTTATTTACAAGCTGTGGTTCCCAAGTTTCTGAGCCAGCACAACAGAAAGTTGTAGTGCTAGTTTCTTCACTAGTTTTAGTAGCACTGTTTCTTCACTAGTTTTAGTAGCACTGTTTCTTCACTCGATCCAATAGTAGTCTCTTCACTAGTTTTAGTAGCACTGTTTCTTCACTAGTTTTAGTTGCACTGTTTCCTCACTCGATCTGATAGTAGCCTCCTCACTAGTTTTAGTAGCACTGTTTCTTCACACGTTCTGATAGTAATCTCTTCACTAGTTTTAGTAGCACTGTTTCTTCACTCATTCTGATAATAGTCTCTTCACTAGTTTTAATAGCACTGTTTCTTCACTCGTTCTGATAATAATATCTTCACTAGTTTTAGTAGCACTGTTTCTTCACTCATTCTGATAGTAGTCTCTTCACTAGTTTTAGTAGCACTGTTTCTTCACTCGTTCTGATAATAATATCTTCACTAGTTTTAGTAGCACTGTTTCTTCACTCCTTCTGATAATAATATCTTCACTAGTTTTAGTAGCACTGTTTCTTCACTCATTTTGATAGTAGTCTCTTCACTTTCATTTACTGTGTGACATTCCAAAAATGTGAGGACACACTTTTGGTTTTCCAAATCCATTACTTTCCTTCTTTTAAGTTCACTGTTTAACTATTTTTGAGCTATAACTGTTTTAATTGTAGTTTTTTAGCTATCTTACACTATTATAAATTTAAAAATAATTTCATACAAACTTTTTAATATGTGCACTTTCAGAAAATAACAAATCTATCCATCAAATTCACACTTGACAACAGCCTAGTTTCCAGAATTTTTTAGAAATTTTTATTAACAAATCTTTTAACCACATTTAACTTGTGGTTCCTTTAAGAAATAATAGGTTTCACGAGGAAAACTGGTTGCTGACTCTCCTGTTAGCTACCTGTTGCAAAATGGCTCCATTAGGAGAATCATAATTAAAAAGGAAATTATAGGTGTACAGTGCCTATGGCAAACTAATTTATCAGTAAATCTATTTTTATTTTCCCTATCCTCTATTTTTCTGCTCTAGACAACTGCTTCTTCAACTTCTACCAAATAAATGAATCTTCTTTGAATGTTGACATAAACTTCAAGCTCCAAGACTCAGTAGATCAAGTTCAAAAAGCACACATATTTCCATCCAACTTTATAGTCTTCAAGAAACTTACTTCCAAACCTGAGTAAGTACTGACCATAGGATGTATCTCTCTATCTCAAACCTGGATAGTCTTAAGCCTAAGAGAGTTTATTCAATGCCTGAGAAAGTACTAATTATATTATATATATAT
>NW_013678524.1:3724-5499 GCF_000517525.1 Limulus polyphemus | reverse complement strand
TATATATATATATATATATATATATATATATATACATATATACTTCTATACGTGGAACTGGGTAATCTTAAGCCTAAGAAAAGTTTTTCAAAACCCAAGTAAATACTGAATATATATTTCTCTATCCATCAAACTAGGTAACTTAAGACTGAAGAAACTGAATTCTAAACCTAACTACTGAAACTAAAGAATATAAATGACATATCTATCTATTCACTATACTTACCAAATTGTTGGCTTGCCATCAGGTTTTGGAGATGTTGCTACACCTGTGGGAGTGTCAAGTTGTCCCAGTAGGGGAAATAGGATCTTAACAAAGAATATTTACAATACATAAATCACCTTATTCTCTCTCAAACCTAATAAAAAATATGTAATGCACAACAAAACACTTAAGAAAAGCAACTTTAAAAGAAAGTTTTCATGACACCCAAAACTGTGAGCATGGATTTATTTGAAAAGTGACAATAACATGCAAATAGTCATTCCAAACACAATCCTTTGCAAAGTTGTTATCTTCCACAAATATCCAGGGTTAATTACCAAGAACCCGTATCCAACATAACCTAAAACCATACATATTTCTATGTTGTTCAGAATGGCCTGGACTGTAAAAACTAGAATGTAAATAACTTGGAAAATTTACTGGCTGTTTCCCAGACTTTAGTTGGAACATACCTGCATGGTGTAATTTAAACACGTTATACAGTAACCTTTCTTATAAGTAGGAAATAAAACTGGTTTATTGAGTGACACATTACTACTAGAGAAAAAAAAGGTAGGAAACTAGAGTCACATGAAACAGATAACTATGAAACAACCTTACCTGAATCCCACCAATGGAATTAAGAGTACTGTGGATGGAATGTGTTGTGATGGCCTTCACGTCCTGTGGGAAGATTAGCAAAGATAAATAATCTGATTAACTTTCTTATAAAAATACATATGTTGAAGGAAGCAACATAAAATAACTTGTAGTATGAAAAATATGAAGAGTACATAAAAACTCATATAAATTTTCACTCATTTCCTCAACTTTAGTCTTTTACCAAACTCTTACTCACAGCAAAACTATTTACAGTTAAAACAGCAAATGTAAATAATGAAAGAAGTACAAAGTGATGTTGAAATAATTAAGTTATACATAATGAAACCACCAAAACTTCAGCATACACTCATGATAAACACCTATAACTGAAAACACCAAAACTTCAGTACACACTCATGATAAACACCTATAACTGAAACCACCAAAACTTCAATGCACACTCATGATAAACACCTATAACTGAAACCACCAAACTTCAGTGCAGACTGATAGCAAACAACTTTAACTGGAGCAACAAAACTTCACTACAGACTCATAGCAAACAACTTTAACTGGAACAACAAAACTCCAGTACACACTCATGATAAACAACTTTAACTGGAGCAACAAAACTTCACTACAGACTCATAGCAAACAACTTTAACTGGAACAACAAAACTCCAGTACACACTCATGATAAACAACTTTAACTGGAGCAATAAAACTTCATTACAGACTCATAGCAAACAACTTTAACTGGAACAACAAAACTCCAGTACACACTCATGATAAACAACTTTAACTAGAGCACCAAAACTTCAGTATACACTCATGATAAACAACTTTAACTGAAACCACCAAAACTTCAGTGCAAACTGACTAGCAAACAACTTTAACTGGAGCAATAAAACTTCACTACAGACTCATAGCAAACAACTTTAACTGGAGCACCAAAACTTCAGTATAC
>NW_013678524.1:0-2724 GCF_000517525.1 Limulus polyphemus | reverse complement strand
CAAAACTTCAGTTGAGACTAATAATAAACAACTTTAACTGGAGCAACAAAACTTCAGTATACACTCATGATAAACAACTTTAACTGAAGCAACAAAACTTCAGTATACACTCATGATAAACAACTTTAACCAGAGCAACAAAACTTCTGTACATTACTGATAATAAACAAATTTAACCAGAGCAACAAAATATTAGTATATTACTGATGATAAACAACTTTAATTGGAGCACCAAAACTGCAGTATACACTCATGATAAACTACTTTAACTAGAGCAACAAAACTTCAGTACACACTGATAATAAACAACTTTAACTGGAGCAACAAAACTTCAGTACATTACTGATGATACACAACTTTAACTGGAGCAACAAAACTTCAGTACATTACTGATGATAAACTACTTTAACTAGAGCAACAAAACTTCAGTACATTACTGATGATACACAACTTTAACTGGAGCACCAAAACTTCAGTACACACTGATAATAAACAACTTTAACTGAAACCACCAAAACATTAGTACATTACTGATGATAAACAACTTTAACTGGTTGATCTGTTCAGCCACTACATAAATCCATACTAGGTTCATATTTAGAAACTTCCTAAGAGTATGAAAGTCCATACTTCTTACAATGATGTCTTAAAAAATTTGTGACAACTTTACGGCTGTGATGTTTTCAGTAACAACATCTTTAATAATTAGCTCACACGTTTACAAATTTAAAATTCCTTTTGAGTAAACCAAGAGAGAAAACACGATAGTTTAAAATAAAGGTTTTTCATGATGTTACCTGAAGCATCAGGGCATGTGGAGTGTGGACGAAGTAGGAAAAATTGCCTTTTGGGGCAGCTTGTAAACATAACTGGCTGTCTGTTGCTACAGGGTTATACATAAAAACTATGGCACTTGAAAGCTTTCCATCATAAAGCACCTGAAAAACATGTTTATTGGTCATCAGTGAAGACATATGTAGATATAAAATAAGGAATAACACTATCTAGAATCAGTTATAAATCTATAAATAAATAAATCTATAATAGAATGTCACAGAATCAAGGAGATAAGTGTGAAGATGTAAATCTAAAAGTTTTTAGATCAACTGAGAGCAAAACAGAACAATGCATAAAAATGAAGTGTTCAAAAACAATGAGATCACATGAATCACTTACACTTGTCTTTCTTTTTTATTTAAATACAATATAACTGTTCTATATCTTTAACCCTTATTTGAAGAAAACATAAATCTCTTACATCCCCATCTACCATTTATAAATTATATGACTTACTACCATATTCTTTTCACAGTCTCTTTACTGATCATGTTAACTCTATCACTACAGGTCATGTGTCAAAGGCCATATCATCACGTTTGTAGACTTACATTCAAAATGTTATTGAACTAATATTTTATGAATTTATGTCAATAAGTTTTGTATCAAATTGTACATTATAATTCAAATTTTAGTATTATACATTAGTTAATTTCTTAATTTAAAAGTAAATATTATAAAAACACAGCTAAACATCTATGTTTGTGATGTCAAAATACAAAGTCTATAGTTTTGTACGAATTAGGAACTCAAACTACCAATATTGACAAGCTAGAATATAAAATAAGAACCACCTATCTTTTCCATTTTCTGAAATATTATTACATTTAGTGAATCAACCAAGGTGGCCTCGTCCATCTCTTCCATTTTTGGAAATACTTGTTTACACACACCTACTTCACTCTATGAAATATTTATAACTACTCAAAAGCTCAGAATTTACCACATGTGGTTTTCTCAGCCTTTGCAAATTATTTACAAGGGAAAACCTTCATTTTTGAGGTAGAATCGAAGTAGAGAAGTAAGAGAAAATGGAGCTTGAAATTTCAAATCTTTTTACACAAATACATCTTAGTTACAGTGTAATTTTATGGTATTGATATAGTCATTTATGACTTTTTGTTATTTCAAAATGCATATCTAAAACCTAAAAAAAAGTATTTTGTTTTACATTGTCCATGAGTGAAATTTGACAAGGCTTAGAAAATTACAGCAAGTACAAACTTTTTTAGTAGAAGAGATAATTGTTTTCTGTATTTCTTTATTTACTGTTCTATGTTGTAAGAAATATAACTGAAATTTAAGAATATAGTTGTAAATATTGATAATATATATAAATATATATATAATGTATTATAACTGAAATGTGACTGTATTTTACAAAATACTGGTCTACTAAAACAAAGCCAAGACAGGTCACTTTGTAACGACTAAAGGTCAGTTTTATATGATTAGATATAGTAACAACCTTATCTTCCTTTTTACAAACCATACAGATCCTTTACAACCCTATCACGCTTTTTACAAACTATACAGATCCTTTACAACATTATCTTCCTTTTTACAGACCATACAGTTCCTTTACAACCTTATCTTCCTTTTTACAGACCATACAGATCTTTTACACACATTATCTTCCTTTTTACAGACCATACAGATCCTTTACAACCTTATCTTCCTTTTTACAAACTATACAGATCTTTTACAACCTTATCTTCCTTTTTACAGACTATACAGATGCTTTACAACATTATCTTCCTTTTTACAAACCATACAGATCCTTTACAACCTTATCTTCCTTTTTACAGACCATACAGATCTTTTACAACCTTATCTTCCTTTTTACAGACTATACAGATGCTTTACAACATTATCTTCCTTTTTACA
>NW_013678523.1:7461-11919 GCF_000517525.1 Limulus polyphemus | reverse complement strand
ATAATGGAGGAGTAAAGCAGTAACTACAGAAATAAAGTGTATACTGGAGGAGTAAGGTAGTAAATACAGAAATAAAGTGTATACTGGAGGAGTAAGGTAGTAAATACAGAAATAAAGTGTATAATGGAGGAGTAAGGCAGTAACTACAGAAATAAAGTGTATAATGGAGGAGTAAGATAGTAAATACAGAAATAAAGTGTATACTAGAGGAGTAAGATAGTAAATACAGAAATAAAGTGTATACTAGAGGAGTAAGGTAGTAACTACAGAAATAAAGTGTATACTAGAGGAGTAAGGTAGTAACTACAGAAATAAAGTGTATACTGGAGGAGTAAGGTAGTAACTACAGAAATAAAGTGTATACTAGAGGAGTAAGGTAGTAAATACAGAAATAAAGTGTATACTGGAGGAGTAAGGTAGTAACTACAGAAATAAAGTGTATACTAGAGGAGTAAGATAGTAAATACAGAAATAAAGTGTATACTGGAGAAGTAAAGTAGTAACTACAGAAATAAAGTGTATACTAGAGGAGTAAGGTAGTAACTACAGAAATAAAGTGTATAATGGAGGAGTAAGGTAGTAACTACAGAAATAAAATGTATACTAGAGGAATAAAGCAGTAACTACAGAAATAAAGTGTATACTGGAGGAGTAAAGCAGTAACTTTAGGAAAGATCTAGAACGTTCTGGTGCAGACCGGTATAACGTTTTACAATGTAGTATAAAACTAAGCGGACTTCCCTAAACGAAAAATAACTGCTCGTCTCATAAAGTTGAAGTAAAATGTTATTTAAACCCACTTCCAATTATTATTATGCTGTGGGAGCATATGTTCAGTGTTACAAGGAAGAGCTCACAGAAGCCTAAGTTTATTATTCATGGCGCGTGCCTCTCGTGGTTCATTGGAACGTGACGTTCCTACTCGATGCTCAACAGGCTTCTTATGAAAACATGAACCTTGTCGATGCTGGCTCGTTCGAAATGAGGCGAGGGATTACTGTTCAAACCTCCAAACATATATCTTCAGTTTACGTTTACCGGAAAAACACTGAGCCTCTTCGTTGGGCCTAATATTCAACCAAACAGCTTTTGTTATGTTTCCCACTAACATATAAGACTTGAGTATTATGGTATACAAATTTTTCACGTTAGGGTTAACAATATATTGTCACCGCTTGCTAATGATACGGCTTTCTTGTTTTTAAACCATAATTGGGGACGAATAGAACTACAAAATTTACACTTTATAACTGGTAGTTAAGTTACCCTTTCTTTGATCGTCGAAAGCCAAACAGCGTGGATATTTTTTCGGAAAAAATGCGACATCTTAATTTTTCAATCGATTTACCGTTAATTGATGCTGCTGGAGTTTTCCTTGTTTACATTTTATGTTATACAGCATATACAAGAATAACTTACTTTACAGTTATAATATCAACACTGAAAAATCAGGGATCTACAGAAATAGCAAGTAATCATCGGGAAATTAGCGTCTACTTAGATCAAATAAGATCATCCAAACAACTTATGATAACCAAAAAGAAAACTCACCATGACGTTTGGAAAACACGTAGGTTCAAAATATCAATTAACAAAATGATAATACAGTTGCTTAACTATTGTGTTACTGACTGTGGTCCTGCTAATTAGTTTTAAAACCGTGGGTTTGTATATTATTATATGAAAAGGATTTCTGATTATGTAAAGGTTTCCCAGTTTTTAGATTGATGGATTTTGAGAAATCCGTAGAAAAAAACACGAAACTTATAAATCCGAGCGCTTTCGAAAAATAGACTTTTCTTCACCAGGGACGAACTGAGAATGTTTGTTCCCGATGAAGTATCTACCTTTTTAATATTGGTATAAAAAGAAACAGCCCTTAAATAAAGGTCAGTAGTAATATTGGTATAAAAAGAAACAGCCCTATAACCCTATAATCTGGGCACTTTAGAAAAACAGACCTTTCCTTAGTTCGTCCCTGGTGAAGAAAGTTAAACGCTGGTAGAAAATATGAAACCTTAACACCCAAAAGCTTTTCCACTAAACTTGATTTAAGGGCTGTTTCTTTTTATACCAATATTACTACTGACCTTTATTTAAGGGCTGTTTCTTTTTATACCAATATTACCATTGAACTTGATTTAAGGCTGTTTCCTTTTATACCAATATCACCATTGAACTTGATTTAAGGCTGTTTCTTTTCATACAAATATTACCACTGAACTTGATTTAAGGGCTGTTTCTGAAGTGTTTGTTTGTTTTTTTTAGATTCAGAAACACCAACAATTATTACACACAAAATTCAACGGAAATGTTACATTTGAAGAAGCATAAATCATGCTACAAAGTAATTATTTCTGTTTCGAAAATATAACTTATTTTCAAATAAATGAAACAGCGAAGATGACTGAAACTTACGCCACCTGGGTGGTGAGATATTTGTAAAAAAAAATAAAAAAAATAGAAAATATTTATAACAAAACTAGAAGAGGTACTTAGATGACCGTCTTATATTTTGAGACAAATAAAGTGGGGGGGGGGGGACTTGCGTACTTTAACATATCAAATATATTCTCTGCACGACTACATGAAATTCCCAATATGTGATGAACGAGCGTGAGCTACCGCTTTCTCTGGCAGTCGTTTCGATGTAAAATTAACTAATTCGAAATAAATTATTTATCATCAAGAGTGTTCGAAGATTGAGCAATCTTACTTCACCCAGCGCGAGACTAAAGTTTATAAATTTTTGATGGTTATTGGTCTATTCGAGCCGAATGGGCGGATTCTAACTGTGCCGTAGTTTGAAAAAAAAAAATCTTAAGGCTGGTAGGCAAAGTCGAGGTAGGTTGGAGTGTTTGAAAAGAGGTATGATTTGTTAATACACTAATAAAGAAATCTGGCAAAAAGATCTCTACAGACATATACCATAAAATCACAGACGTTTTGAACTTTTATTCATGCTTTCCACCCACCCCATACAAAGTGAAACATCGCATGCAATATTTAGCGCGAAAAATTTGTACGACGAAACTAAATTTAAAAAAAACATAAAAAGGCTGGAAAAACTCCAAGGATTTCACTAAAACAACATTACCGTAAAAACTGAACATATATGTGTGTGTGTGTATAAAATATATGGAAAATGGACAAAAGAAGATCCCTCTTATTACCATACACAATTCCACCAAATTCAATGTAATCCGAACAATTATTGAAACATTAATGGAGGTCAAAATCAAAGGATCTTTTAACTGAGATAAAACACACACTCAAAGGCACCAAAATAAATTAAAAAACTCTTAACACTTGCAAAGTTTACGAATAGGTAGGAAGAAGTCACAGTAAATTTTTGAGGTGGCAATGATGTGGCACGTGTACATACTTTCAATCAGGAGAGACCTTCAAAGTTAACCCTAACATAAACTGTAAATCTCAACATTTTTTACATTGTGTAACATCATTCAGCTACTAGCAAAATCAAATCAGCGAAACCGAGAAAGGAGGATACGAATTTACCGACAACAAATTCGGGGTCCAACAATACCCAATATTCCACTGAATAAATATTTGGACACTTGTTGCAATTTGTAAATTTTCCCTTTTACAAACATTCCCCATCTGGGGCTGACTGTGCGTTTCGTAGTCTAAACTTAGGACATCGTTGGTTAAGGCACTTCGACTTTACCCCTTATTCAACTGTTTTTCATGACCAGTTTTTGTACCTAGGTTTGAAAGATAATTGGTGTGACGGGATATCCTGAAGTTTTTGTTTTTTCTGAAATTACATGCTTTGTAGTGTTATACAATGAGTATATCTTATCTGTTTGTGGTATATTGTACGATGATATACAATCAGTATATCTTATCTGTTTGTGGTATATTGTACGATGATATACAATCAGTATCTCTTATCTGTTTGTGGTATATTGTACGATGATATATAATGAGTATATCTTATCTGTTTGTGGTATATTGTACGACGTTATACAATGACTATGTCTTATCTGTTTGTGGTATATTGTAAGACGATATACAATTAGTATATCTTATCTGCTTGTGGTATATTGTACGACGTTATACAATTAGTATATCTTATCTGTTTGTGATATATTGTACGACGTTATACAATGAGTATATCTTATCTGTTTGTGATATATTGTACGACGTTATACAATTAGTATATCTTATCTGTTTGTGATATATTGTACGACGTTATACAATTAGTATATCTTATCTGTTTGTGGTATATTGTACGACGTTATATAATGAGTATATCTTGTCTGTTTGTGGTATATTGTACGACGTTATACAATGAGTATATCTTATCTCTTTGTGGTATATTGTAAGACGATATACAATTAGTATATCTTATCTGTTTGTGGTATATTGTAAGACGATATACAATTAGTATATCTTATCTGTTTGTGGTATATTGTACGACGTTATACAATGATT
>NW_013678523.1:4753-6461 GCF_000517525.1 Limulus polyphemus | reverse complement strand
CGTTATACAATTAGTATATCTTATCTGTTTGTGGTATATTGTATGACGTTATACAATGAGTATATCTTATCTGTTTGTGGTATATTGTAAGACGATATACAATGAGTATATCTTATCTGTTTGTGGTATATTGTACGATGATATACAATGAGTATATCTTATCTGTTTGTGGTATATTGTACGACGTTATACAATGAGTATATCTTATCTGTTTGTTCATCTCTGTCTTATAGGGCTGAATTTTTCGCTCCTTTGCAACTGAGGACGATTTATATGTTCTGTATTTGTGTAAGAACATAATATACTTATATACATACATTAAGATGACAGTTTAGTATCCTATAATTATGATTAATGGCGACAGAACGTATTGCAAGAAAAAATAACGCGTGTAACAATTTGTATATAAATTAGTTGTTTACAAGAATATTGAGGTATTTTAGACCCAATGTAAAGGAGTAAAAAGCAACCTGGGGATTGCACTTGGCTTCTGGTAAGCGTCAAGATGTAAAACTTAATCATTTGATCTTTAAGTTAGATAATAGCTTATTCCTCCTGCAGGGTGAACAGACAATGATGTGTAGACTCATCCTCATCAACTAAGTAGTGCAGCTCCGAGGAGAATCAGTTCTAATTAACCCAGTTTCCACATCACCTTCACCAACCAAATGATGAAGAAAATCCGCTCTACATTTAGCTGTGAAGATTAATAGAATCACATTCTCTTCCGGTTCGTTAGTAGTTAAACACAATGGGCTATCCGTCCTCTGCCCACCACGGGTATCAAAACCCGGTTTCTAGCAGTGTAAGTCCGCAGACGTACCGCTGTGCCACTGGGGGCATTCTCTTCCGGAGAAAAAGGTATAAAGGTGTGTGTGTGTGTGTGTATGTCTAGAAAGTACACCAAGCCATTTTCCACATACAAAGCCAGGTGTCAATCCCTATAACCCATCTAGCGGGTCGCATGACAACTAACGTTACTCAGATCTGTATTCCTGAACTGATTAAGGTAAAGTTTTTGTAGCAATGCAATTGAGCACAATTCATATTACCAGTGGTGAGAGTTCTTTATAACTATTCGGTTAAGAGTAGCCGTGTGAGAGGGGGGTGTTATTTACTGGTTACCCTTCCTCTGGTCAGTAATTCTAAAGTGGAAATGGCTTTGCCTGGCCCTTTGGGTGTCTGACCCGAACGTTTAGACTATGTACCGCAAAAGGCAACATTCAGGTTGAAATGTATGTATATATATATAATCACACATTCACGAATAACATGGGAGATTAAACTTGGTTTTTACTGTTGTGCCACTGGCATGCTCAAAAGAAAAATAGATATGTTAAAAATTTTTGAATTTTAATTTAAAGTCAGCAACAGATCAACACAATTCCACGATTCTTTCATTTAGTTCTGTTTACAGTTGGTTTTTGGCCTGTGTTAAAAAACCTTTTACTTTAGTTGGGAGAATAAACACAATATTTAAAGTAAAGATGTCACTAGAGTTTACGTTCTTCTATTTTAACAAGAAGAGTTAGGCATAAGCTGTATTTACCGGTAAGATCTGTGAAGTCGTACTTCCAACAAAAGCAACATCATTTTAAAAACAGTTTAATAAACCAATTATTTAAATAAACACATTTCAAACAGTACACAGTAAATTGTTACGTCTAGTAAAGAAACACACTAACTAGTTACTTCTAGTAAAAAAACC
>NW_013678523.1:2755-3755 GCF_000517525.1 Limulus polyphemus | reverse complement strand
AGAAACAAATAGACAGTTAAACAGAAGACAGCAGAAATAGACTGTTAAACAGAAAACAGCAGAAATAGACTGTTAAACAGAAGACAGCAGAAATAGACTGTTAAACAGAAGACAGCAGAAATAGACTGTTAAGACAAGACAATATAGAGATATACAAAATATTAGGTGGTCAAGAAATTAATGCCGCGTTTTGGAACACTTTCATTAACCACCCCCGAAAAACGTACATCACGTATAATAGTTAAAGGAACCACCTAAACGTTACGTTAGTGTAGCCTATTATAATGTGTAAAGTTTAGTATACTCTAATCTCTGATAGTGATGGCACACGACAAGACACGCATTCGGCATGTAATGCTGTTTGAATACAAAAAGGGAAATGACGCCCCTATAGCCACAAAGAGTATCAAAGAAGTTTATGGAAATGTTTAGAAGATTCGTAAGTGTCAACGATGTTTCAGCAAATTTCGTTCAGATGACTTTAGCCTTCAAACTGTAATGGCAATTGATATTGATGCTCTGAAGACGCTTGTTGAGTCTAACCCAAGGCAACACACTCGTGAAATGGCCCTGAAATTACATGTCTCTCATGAAACAATACGTAAACATCTAAGGTATATGGGAAAACTTTATAAATAAGGTGTTTGGGTGTCTCACGAACTTTCCATTGATCATCGTTTCTAACGTGTGAATGTTGCTTCGTCTCTTCTGGCGCGTAATGCGCGTGAATCATGTTTGGACAGAATTGTCACCGGTGATGAAAAATGAATTCCCTGTGCGAATAGTCTCCAGATATGGCACCATCAGATTATCACCTTTTTCGTTTGGTGCAACACCATCTTAATGGGAAACGTATGCAAATGTGAAAGGTGTTAAAGAGGACATCGACATGTTTTTTTGCTTCAAAGCCAAGTGATTTCTTTAATCAGGGCATTAACAACCTGATTGTAAGATGGAAAAGCATCATCGATAAGAATGGAGACTATTTTATTTAATAAAT
>NW_013678523.1:0-2034 GCF_000517525.1 Limulus polyphemus | reverse complement strand
TCTCCACAACAATGCACGTCCACATGTGGCACTTTTTAACGAAACACAAAATTATGGAGTTGGGTTGGAAAGTTCTCCCCACCCACCATATTCTCCAGATATTGCACCATAAGATGACCATCTTTTTAGTTCACTGCAACATCATCTTAATGGGAAAACGTATGCAAATATGGAAGGTGTTAAAGAGGACATCGACATGTTTTTTTGCTTCAAAGCCAAGTGATTTCTTTAATCAAGGCATTAACAACCTGATTGTAAGATGGAAAAGCATCATCGATAAGAATGGAGACTATTTGATTTAATAAATGTTTTGTTTTAATATATAAGTTGTTCGGGTTTTTTCGTCCAAAACAAGCGACATTAATTTCTTGACGACCTAATATTAAGGTACAACAAATTTAAGGATCTAATGCGAAGTAATGTCCCCAGATAAAAGGCGAATAGAAAAGCGAACAAATGGTAAGTGAAGGAGAGAGACAGATCTAGAGATGGATTGTTTAGCACCAAATTCTCTGTTTCTCCACGTATACAAGGATTTGGTTTAAGAAGCTTTTATGTTTCCTATGTACAAAATATAGTTATGAAAAATATCTTTATTATTACTTTCTCTGCAACTGCAGCCGCGATGTCAAGTAGTTCTGATTCTATAGCTTCATCTGTTTTTTGTATCAATCCGCTAACGGCAGTGCGGCTCTGACTTGCGCTCCTGTCTCCTTCGCTCTGTTCGAGAGTTATTAGCACTTCTTCGACGCCGAGTTCTGCCACAAGAGGGCTCACAGCCGTTCGCACGTGCTCCACATCGTTCATAACAATGCACACCTAGAGATATGAAAGTAAACATGATAGAACAAATCAGATCACTTGGTTAGTATATTGTGCTTGTTTGTTTATGTGTTTAATAGTTAACACGTTCAGGTTTCGATCTGTCAAAGTGTTTTACCCCCTCTATATTTTGTGAGTATAGGATTTTAAATTCGAATTACACCAAATATCAAAAGTTTTTGAAATGTTACTTTGTTGTGAATGTTTCTATTGACAACCTTCATTCTCAAAGACTATCACAGATAAGAACACAATTATACATGGTATTTATAAAACAATACATACATCTATACAGTTTCTTACAATAGGTATACCTTAACTGTTACACGGAAGGAAGTAGTTACACATCTGGTATCTCACCTGTTCTGTCAAGTCACGTGGATGTTCCTCATCACATAGTCCTAAGTCTAACAGTTTGTGGTGACTAAGTTTAGCGTAGAAAATCGCTCCGTTTCCTATCACCTGTAACAGAACTATCAAAGTAAAAACCGCTAAGTGTTAAAGTTCGGTTAATGATATCCATACAAACACGAAGTAAAATATTAGAGCACATTCCATGGATGTACACGTCATCAGGAGTAAAAAATAAAGGATTCATCCGCCAGAGGGTATTAAGCTTTATCTTGATGGATGGAGCCAGCCCCATCAAGAACAAATGGTTTGACCAGCTGAAGAGAATAAAGATTTTTCGATCAGTGGACATTTCCACGTCACCAGTAAGGAGTTCAGGGTTCGGCCAGTAGAAGACACGCACGCTCACTGGGGCCGTTTTCATCCTTGATTCTTGTATTTCAAGGTGTTTTATCATAAGAAGATAATGTTGGAATTGTGATAAAACATGAATTAATTTATTATCAAATATTCATGATAAAGATATTGTTGTAGCACTCGATATCAATTATCAAAAACGCACTGTTAGAGTAGTTACTAATTATCGACAAAATATTGTCGTGACAGTTGAACTTAATTATCAAAGGCGTATTGTTGTAACAGTAGATACTAATTATCGACAAAATATTGTCGTGACAGTTGAACTTAATTATCAAAGGCGTATTGTTGTAACAGTAGATACTAATTATCGACAAAATATTGTCGTGACAGTTGAACTTAATTATCAAAGGCGTATTGTTGTAACAGTAGATACTAATTATCGACAAAATATTGTCGTGACAGTTGAACTTAATTATCAAAGGCGTATTGTTGTGACAGAAA
>NW_013678522.1:5534-9344 GCF_000517525.1 Limulus polyphemus | reverse complement strand
TACTTAAACCGTCTATTTGAAGGAAATGTTCGTTGTTGAAAATGAAGTTGGTTTTAGTCGTTGTAAATTCTAAGAGAGAAGCAAAAAGTGTGCTGGGGATGTGCATTAAACAGTGTAAATTACTTGTACCTGATGATGACAAAACCTTGTCGAAACGTTGTACATTTGTTGTTATGTTAAACTTATATTAAAGTTTTTCTTCATTACCCATTCAAGCCGTCTCCAGCCATTATTAGTCTCAAAGTGGGTTCCTCGTCATCGAATTCGAACATGGTGTTATATGTTTCTTGAATAATTCCATGGTGGTATATGTTGTTTGAATAATACCATGGTGTTATATGTTGTTTGAATAAAACCATGGTGTTGTATGTTGTTTGAATAATATCATGGTGTTATATGTTGTATGAATAAAACCATGGTGTTGTATGTTGTTTGAATAAAACCATGGTGTTGTATGTTGTTTGAATAATACCATGGTGTTATATGTTGTTTGAATAATATCATGGTGTTATATGTTGTATGAATAAAACCATGGTGTTGTATGTTGTTTGAATAATATCATGGTGTTATATGTTGTATGATTAAAACCATAGTGTTATATGTTGTATGAATAAAACCATGGTGTTGTATGTTGTTTGAATAAAACCATGGTGTTGTATGTTGTTTGAATAATATCATGGTGTTATATGTTGTATGAATAAAACCATGGTGTTGTATGTTGTTTGAATAATACCATGGTGTTGTATGTTGTTTGAATAAAACCATGGTGTTGTATGTTGTTTGAATAAAACCATGGTGTTGTATGTTGTTTGAATAATATCATGGTATTATATGTTGTATGATTAAAACCATAGTGTTATATGTTGTATGAATAAAACCATGGTGTTGTATGTTGTTTGAATAAAACCATGGTGTTGTATGTTGTTTGAATAAAACCATAGTGTTATATATTGTTTGAATAATACCATGGTGGTATATGTTGTTTGAATAATACCATGGTGTTGTATGTTGTTTGAATAAAACCATGGTGTTGTATGTTGTTTGAATAAAACCATAGTGTTATATGTTGTTTGAATAATACCATGGTGTTATATGTTGTTTGAATAATACCATGGTGCTATATGTTTCTTGAATAATACCATGGTGTTATATGTTGTTTGAATAATACCATGGTGTTATATGTTGTTTGAATAATACCATGGTGCTATATGTTTCTTGAATAATACCATGGTGTTATATGTTGTTTGAATAGATACCATGGTGTTATATGTTTCTTGAATAATACCATGGTGTTATATGTTGTTTGGGAATCCTTACTTTCTTAAACAGTCTGCTAAAGGTCGTTCGTTACCTCACACTCCAAATTTACAGTTGAAACGACGAAAGCGAAGCATTCTGAACTGTTGCGCCTAATTTGTGACAAATATCATATACACATACACACATATATATACATACACATATACATATACACACATATATATACACACATATACATATACACACATATATATATACACACATATATATATACACATACACATATACATATACACATATACATATATATATATACACATATACATATACACATACTCATACATATACAGATACTCATACATATATATATATATATACACATATACATATACACATATACATATATATATACACATATACATATACACATATACATATATATATACACATATACATATATATATACACATATACATATACACATACTCATACATATATACATATATATATATACACATACTCATACATATATATATATACACATACACATACATATATACATATATATATATAGACATCGAAAAGCCTCCTAGGCAAATGAGTTGAGGACAATAAAATAGTTTGTTTATTGTTAAGCACAAAGCTACAAAATGGGTATCGAAACCCGGTTAAAAGCCTTGAGACTTATGAGATGAGATCAGAGAAGTTAACTATATATATATATATTGATTACGTGATTTTTATAAACAGCATTAAAATATCTATATAGCCATTAGTGATTTGTTTCATTATACAACACAATGATATATATTTACTTTGTTATAAGAAACCAGTAGTTCTGAAAGCGACCTTTTACTTACAATATGTAACGTCTGACAACTGGTTCTTGGTTATCAATATCTTTTACTTACAATACATGTTATCAATACATTTTACTTACAATATGTAACGTCTGACAACTGGTTCTTGGTTATCAATATCTTTTACTTACAATACATGTTATCAATATCTTTTACTTACAATATGTAACGTCTGACAACTGGTTCCTGGTTATCAATATCTTTTACTTACAATACATGTTATCAATATCTTTTACTTACAATATGTAACGTCTGACAACTGGTTCTTGGTTATCAATATCTTTTACTTACAATACATGTTATCAATATCTTTTACTTGCAATACATGTTATCAATACCTTTTACTTAGAAGATGTGACGTCTGACAACTGGTTCTTGGTTATCAATATCTTTTACTTACAATACATGTTATCAATACTCTTTACTTACAATATGTAACGTCTGACAACTGGTTCTTGGTTATCAATATCTGTTACTTACAATACATGTTATCAATACCTTTTACTTAGAAGATCTGACGTCTGAAAACTGGTTCTTGGTTATCAATATCTGTTACTTAGAATACATGTTATCAATACCTTTTACTTAAAAGATGTGACGTCTGACTACTGGTTCTTGGTTATCAATATCTTTTTATTACAAAATTGAGATCTGACGATTGGTTCTTTGTTATCAATATCTTTTACATACGAGATGTGACGACTGATATCTGGTTCTTTGTTATCATGTTATCAATATCTTTTATTTACGAGATGTGACGACTGATATCTGGTTATTTGTTATCAATATCTTTTATTTACGAGATGTGACGACTGATATGTGGTTCTTTGTTATCAATATCTTTTACATACGAGATGTGACGACTGATATCTGGTTCTTTTTTATCAATATCTTTTATTTACGAGATGCAAATATTCATATTCAATTCAAGAAAACAATAGATTCAGAGCAACAAAACATTTTATTATCGTTTTGATTTAGGTTTAATAGACTAGGAATATTTCTGACTTTAAATTCTAGCAACAAAAACAAAAAAATAATATATGTTCTTTGACTGTAGATTGAACGAAATACTTTCCTACAGAGTGTCCGCTGAATTTTCATTTTTAAATTCCTTGTATTCTCCCACCCCTGACTAAAACCAGCCTCTACCATCTTTATATATATATTTTTTCATCTACCATTGAACGTGTGTATAATTTATATACAGATTTGGAGCTACAATCAATCGTTCCAACGAAAATGATTATTTTGTTCATATAGAACTTGCTTTGTAAGAACATTTTAAACTGATTTCTGAGAATTATTAGGTATGTTTACCTCGATACCCAGTTTTAGGAAGTGACATCGATTTATACTGAATGTTCAACATTTACGATATTAATGTTATTAAACATACTATGAAAAACAGAAGATCAGAATTATCTGTACCACTACACTAACAACTATATAAAATGAACTGAATGAAGAATTTCTTACAACAAACAGCTGCTACAGGAGAGGAACCCAAAGCTTCTCAACAATCCTTAGTTTAATAATGGCTGGAGACGGCTTGAATGGGTAATGAAGAAAAACATTAATATAAGTTTAACATGACAGCAAATGTACAATGTTTCGACAAGGTTTTGTCATCATCAGGTACAAGTAATTTACACTGATACGGATATATATATATATATATATATATATA
>NW_013678522.1:0-5391 GCF_000517525.1 Limulus polyphemus | reverse complement strand
GTATATATATATATATATATATATATATCCGTATCAGTGTAAATTACTTGTACCTGATGATGACAAAACCTTGTCGAAACATTGTACATTTGCTGTCATGTTAAACTTATATTAAAGTTTTTCTTCATTACCCATTCAAGCCGTCTCCAGCCATTATTAGTCTCAAAGAGGGTTCCTCGTCATCGAATTTGAATCCTTAGTTTATAATAACAACTATATAGAATAAGTTAACACAAGGTATCTCTTACAACAAGCAGTTGGTACAGGAAATGAACCCGAAGTTCTTCAGCAGTCCTTAGTTTACATTAACAACTATATAGAATGAGTTAATTCACAATATATATTACGGAAAAAAATTGCTACAGGAGAAGAACACAATGTTTCTCAACAATCCTTAGTTTACACTAACAACTATATAGAATGAACTGAATGGCAATATCTCTTACAACAAACAGCTGCTACAGGAGAAGAACTCAAAGTTTCCTAAATGTCTTTAGTATACAGTAACAACTATAAAAAATGAATTAACTCACTAGATCTCTTTCAACAAAGAGCTGCTACAGGAGAAGAACCACAAGTTTCTCAACAATCCTTATTTTACACTAACAACTATATAGAATGAGTTAATTCCCAATATCTCTTACACAAAACAGCTGCTACAGGAGAAGAACACAAAGTTCTTCAACAGTCCTTAGTATACAGTATCAACTATATAGAATAAGTTAACACAAAGTATTTCTTACAACAAGCAGTTGGTACAGGAGATGAACCCGAAGTTCTTTTACAGTCCTTCGTTTACACTAACAACTATATAGAATGAGTTAATTCACAATATATCTTACAAATAACAGATGCTACAGGAGAAAAACCCAGAGTTTCTCAACAGTCCTTAGTATACAGTATCAATTATATAGAATGAGTTAATTCACAATATATATTACGAAAAAAAAAATCTGCTACAGGAGAAGAACACAATGTTTCTAAACAATCTTTAGTTTACAGTAACAACTATATAGAATGAGTTAACTCACCAGATCTCTTACAACAAACAGCTGCTACCGGAGAAAAACCCAAAATTTCTCAACAATCCTTAGTTTACACTAACAATTGTATAGAATGACTTAATTCCCAATATCTCTTACAAAAAACAGCTGCTACATGAGAAGAAAACAAAGTTTCTCAACAGTCCTTAGTTTACATAACAACTATATAGAATGAACTGAATGACAAGATATCTTACAACAAACAGCTGCTACAGGAGAAGAACCCAACGCTGTTGAACAATCCTTATTTGTACACTAACAACTATATAGAATGAACCGAATGACAAGATATCTTACAACAAACAGCTGCTACAGGAGAAGAACCCAACGCTGTTGAACAATCCTTATTTGTACACTAACAACTATATAGAATGAACTGAATGACGAGATATCTTACAACAAACAGCTGCTACAGGAGAAAAACCCAAAGTTATTCAACAATCCTTAGTTTACCTGTTGAACATCGATAATAAAATGGATAACCACGTTTTATTTTTCACATATAAAACCAGTCACCGTTAATTATTTGACTTCAATGAGCTTGCTGTAATAGTTCATTTTATTCTAATTATTCTTTGACTCTGCTACCGATGTAAATAAATAAAACAGATTTTTATTTATACAGAAGTGCATGATACTGTGTTGGATATACAAGCTACATATTTTAGCCTGGACTATAAAAGAAGAAACACAATCAATCTTAACTCTCCCCCTGTCTAAACCATTAACTGACAAAAGTTTGTGTGTCCACTTATAACTGGCGAACCGCTAGATCGATTGTTACTAAACCTGGCATGTACTTTACGTCCCTCGTGGAGTGATACAGAGATTTCGGGGTTCGCATATGATCTCCCTTGTGTCTTCCCCTTAACTAAAACTGGTAGCTTAGAATACTATAAGCAATGCCATAACCATAGTTTCAGGAGCTTTATATTATTGTTATAGGTAATTCTTGTCATATTATTGTTATAGGTAATTCTTGAAAGGCGAATGTTTGTAATAGAAATCATAATCTGATTTCCCTTCTTCGTTTAAACCGTTACGTTTAAAATGTATCACACCTTAGGTAACAAAGGCTGTTACATTACTTTAAACTGTTACGTTTAAAATGTATCACAGCTTAGGTAACAAAGACTGTTACAATACTTTAAACCGTTACGTTTAAAATGTATCACAGCTTAGGTAACAAAGACTGTTACAATACTTTAAACTGTTACGTTTAAAATGTATCACAGCTTAGGTAACAATGACTGTTACAATACTTTAAACCGTTACGTTTAAAATGTATCACAGCTTAGGTAACAAAGACTGTTACAATACTTTAAACTGTTACGTTTAAAATGTATCACAGCTTAGGTAACAAAGACTGTTACAATACTTTAAACCGTTAGAATATTGACTGATACTGAGAGTTTCACACGTTATTTCGGTGAATCGGGAGAGAGGCCTTACCTTTCTCCCCCACCACTCCGTCCCCATAGATCCGCTCGTGTTAAGGGTAAAAATTCAGTGAGTTAACATATAGCTTAATTGAAACTCCCCCGGGAGATTTCAAATCGAAACAACTGTAATGATAAACAAACCACGTGGCCACAATAAAGTTGAATAACTATTATTTGTTGTACTTTCCTGATTAACTTCATATAGAAGCGGGTTATTGCGTTAGAGATTCTGTGATAAACTACACAATATAAAATAAACGAGAGTTATTATCTAAACAAAATAATTAACACACTTTTCCCAAACTGCCTACTTTACTTTTTTTTCTGCTACTTCTTACCCTAACACAATCTTTCAGGAGGCATATTATAGTCGTTGATTTTTGTTTCTTGTCATAAAACATTAAACTGCAATACGTTTTACACATTTTAATTCAAACCCATACAAAGCCCTAACTGCACAAAGTTTGATAGAATTTTGTCCACAACACCCATCGCCAACTCTTTGACTGCTCTGCGCTTACTCTTATAGCACACCCAAAGAGTAGAGCTCAGTTTTTGCAACAGGGCCCGAACCTAAATCATCGGATCAACAATTGAGGCACGCTAATCAGTAAGCCACGCCCGGCCCAAAAATCAGGGAAACATTTTCCTTTTAAGTCACACGTACAAAATGATTCACTGTTTCCTGTATCCTATTTCGAATTTCTGCCTCAACTGGAGTTTTTCTTTTGTATGTGGTCAGCATGACCGTCTACTTCTTTTACTCAGACAAATTATTCGTTTTTGTTATTCTTGTAAGGAAACGAGAAGCATAAAATTAACAATTAAAAATTTCATAGTACAAAGTTGAAACCTTTTTGACAAATATGTTTGTTGCATCTGTTACCAACTGTTCTGTGCTTTGTAAACTTCTTGGTGTTGTAGTAGTTTAGTGCGTCTGTTATCAACTGTTCTGTACTTTGTAAATTTCTTGGTGTTGTAGTAGTTTAGTGCATCTGTTATCAACTGTTCTGTACTTTGTAAACTACTTGGTGTTGTAGTAGTTTAGTGCATCTGTTATCAACTGTTCTGTGCTTTGTAAACTTCTTGGAGTTGGATACGTTTTGTGCATGAGTTCTCAACTTCTTTTGCTAAAGACCCACTGAATGGTGAAAACACCCTTTATCTCTTGAGAGTATGGACTTTGATATATTGGTGAAACGAAATTACCACAGGAGTTGGGATTCAGAAGCATAATACACATAAAATATTCTGTAATACGATCTACCTGCAATGGACAACAATGTCAGGGAAGAATATCATACAATAACACCGAATAATATAAAAATAATGGAATAAGCCCCACAGATGAGGGAACAATATGTTAAAGAACCTAGAAGTCAGGAAGACATGAATA
The DNA here is from genome assembly GCF_000517525.1 of Limulus polyphemus. Lineage (NCBI taxonomy): Eukaryota > Metazoa > Arthropoda > Merostomata > Xiphosura > Limulidae > Limulus > Limulus polyphemus. The sequence continues at coordinate 1,510 of NW_013678522.1, read as the reverse complement.
TCGTTCTTTAAAGAAGACGATGGAAACCTCGGTGAGTGGCCCACAAGCCTTTCTATCAAGATGACCCAGGATCGAATCCCAGTCAATAAAAATCTAAACACAGTTACTCTCAGGAATTCCCTTAAAACAGCTGCAGATTAGGAGTCAAATAATGTAGAATATATTTAAGTTAGTCATTAATGCTTAGAAAAGTAGTAACTAATTAATAATTAGGCTTAACTAATTGTAGAGGCTATTGGTCAAGGAAGATAATAATATCTAATCGATTTATAGCTTGTCCAAATTTCCCATTCGATATTCTAATACTGATAGTTTCATTCAAACATAATTATTATCACTATAGTATTTGGTATTGAACGACACATTATGCGCACGTGGGATAAACGGCCAGGTCAAAGAATATTGAACCACCGAAAGGTCTTCGTCCGGCTATGAGCCAAATAACAGAACTAACCTCTAGGCCACGCTTGAGTCGTCAACTTTTTTTCTTCAAATGACGTAATTATTTACGTACGTCAATATAAAATAAGAGTTTTAATAAGCTAAAGGACATTAACTTTAATTACTGAAAAAACATAACACATTTATCAGTTAAGTTACACAAAACCTGCCTCCCCCCAGTGGCACAGCGGTATGTCTGCGGACTTAGAACGCTCGAAACCAGGTTTCGATACCTGTAAAGGACAGAGCACAGATAGCTCATTGTGTAGTTTTGTGCTTAACTTCAACAAACAAACACAAAACCTTCTTCATATATCAGCAGCAATAGGAGCTATTATCAAAACAAGACCGTTCTCTGTGTACTGGGGTAACTATGGAAACCTGTATCAAAACATTCTTAATAACATTTTATTTTTTCTTTAGAGCTACGTTATTATGAAAACTCCACTCTGTTCACAAGTTAGACATTAAGTAGGCCCAGCATGGCCAAGTAGTATAAAAACCTCATCAAGGGACAGGACTTGCCCATTTTAAGGTTAGATGACGAGATAAGTATAAAAACTTCATCAAGGGACAGGACATGCCCATTTTAAGGTTAGATGACGAGATAAGTATAAAAACTTCATCAAGGGACAGGACATGCCCATTTTAATGTTAGATGTCGAGGTAAGTATAAAAACCTCATCAAGGGACAGGACACGCCCATTTTAAGGTTAAATGTCGAGATAAGTATAAAATCCTCATCAAGGGACAGGACATGCCCATTTTAATGTTAGATGTCGAGGTAAGTATAAAAACCTCATCAAGGAACAGGACACGCCCATTTTAAGGTTAAATGTCGAGATAAGTATAAAATCCTCATCAAGGGACAGGACATGCCCATTTTAAGGTTAGATGTCGAGGTAAGTATAAAAACTTCATCAAGGGACAGGACATGCCCATTTTAAGGTTAGATGTCGAGGTAAGTATAAAAACTTCATCAAGGGACAGGACATGCCCATTTTAAGGTTAGATGTCGAGGTAAGTATAAAAACTTCATCAAGGGACAGGACATGCCCATTTTAAGGTT
>NW_013678521.1:2965-10082 GCF_000517525.1 Limulus polyphemus | reverse complement strand
CCAGTGACCAACTCTTCAAAAAGGTTTTATTGATAAAATAATCAGGTTAGCCAGTGACCAACTCTTCAAAACTTCCATATACCAATATGTTGTGTGAGATATGTCATGATTGAACGTTAAGATAAATATACCTTCATATGCCAATATGTTGTGTGAGATATGTCATGATTGAACGTTAAGATAAATCGACTTCTATATACCAATATGTTGTTTGAGATATGTCATGATTGAACGTTAAGATAAATCGACCTTCATATACCAATATGTTGTGTAAGATATGTCATGATTGAACGTTAAGATAAATCGACCTCCATATCGTAGTACAGGTCGACAATCTAACTTTTTTTTTTCTGACCAACAAATATATTTCATGAAAGATTTCCATGTACAGCGGGAAAATAAGATTAAAATACATGAAAATAAAACTTAATATTTATTGTACTTTTAGAGAAATTAGACACGGCACGTCTGTAAACGTAAAATTAAAGTAATGGTATCCTTATCAGCATAAGTTAAACAATGTATTGCTTTCCATTAACTCACTAATGATTTGGTAGTGCTTGACTTACTTGTCTCCAAATTGTATCATTTGTTATATTAATAATATAGCACCAATGGTGTTAATATCAGGTGTTGTGGGTGATAATAAAAGGTGATGGCTGTACATAACCTCCCTCAGTGGCACAACGGTATGTCTGCGGACTTACAACGCTAGAAACCTGGTTTCGACACCCGTGGTAGGTAGAGCACATATATCCCATTGTGTAGTTTTGTGCTTAACTACAAACAAACACAAATAACGTGGTGTTGGTAACTCAGACAATGTCAAAGAGTTTTCAGCTTGTCGATCCATAACATCCTGGTCCTTCAACAGAACAGCTGGTGAAAACTGACTGCACCAAGTGCGTTCTTTAATTAGTCACACGCGAAGCTTCCCATTGTCCAGATGACTCGAATCACCATGATGTTGGTGCTTGTCAGGGTTATTGTACCCTTTCATCAAGTCTAGTCCATGATGCTTGTGCTGGTCAGGGTTATTCTACCCTTTCATCAAGTCTAGTCTGTCATGTTGGTGCTAGTCAGGGTTATTCTACCCTTTCATCAAGTCTAGTCCATGATGTTGGTGCTGGTTAGGGTTATTCTAATTTCATGAACTGTAGTCCATGATGTTGGTGCTGGTTAGGGTTATTCTGCCCTTCCATCAAGTCTAGCCCATGTTGGTGGTGGTTAGGGTTATTCTACCCTTTCATCAACTCTAGTCCGTCATGTTGGTGGTGATTAGGATTATTCTACTCTTTCATCTACTCTAGTCCGTGATGTTGGTGCTGGTCAGAGTTATTCGACCCTTTCATCAACTCTATTCCGTAATGTTGGTTCTGGTCAGGGTTATTCTACCCTTCCATCAACTCTAGTCATTGATGTTGGTGCTGGTTAGGGTTATTCTACCATTTCATCAACTCTAGTCCATGATGTTGGTGCTGGTTAGGGTTATTCTACCCTTCCATCAAGTCTAGTCATTGATGTTGGTGCTGGTTATTCTACCCTTTCATCAACTCTAGTCCTTCATGTTGGTGGTGGTTAGGCTTATTCTACCCTTTCATCAACTCTAGTCCGTCATGTTGGTGGTGGTTATGGTTATTCTACCCTTCCATCAACTCTAGTCAATGATGTTGGTGCTGGTTAGGGTTATTCTATCCTTTCTTCAATTCTGGCCCATGACGTTGGTGCTGGTTAGGGTTATTCTATCCTTTCTTCAACTCTGGCGCATGATGTTGGTGTTTGACAGGGTTATTCTACCATTTCATCAAGTCTAGTGTGATTCCATGAGTTAGATGAGCTGCCTTTTCCAATAGACATTCAACGTCTAGATGAAAGAAATGGTGTAAAAGCCACTCTTATGGAAAACAAGCCACAAATCCTGCCATAGAAAGTTCAACATCATAAAATTTCAATGACCAGCAAAAAGGAAATCGACCGAAATAGATTGTGGTCCTTGTTGAGCCACATTCAAGAAGTACACTCGTCAAACCGAACACCATGAAAAAAGCAAACAAAGACATACACTTCCCGTGCCATAATGTGTGGACAACTGAACCTCTTCGTGAACATTCCGCAAGGACTCTCGTGTTAGAAAATGTGCATTGGAATTACAGGATGAGCGTCTACCTGGGAAACTAAGTGCAGGAGACATGTTGGCACAAGATGTAAAATATCACCCGATGGGGATGTGACTGTACTCGAACGACTCACCATCCTGCTGTACGACAGAACGAGCAATAAAGTGAACACAGACGAAGCTCAACAAGAATTGTTCACAAGGAAAAGATGCACTCCAACTGACCAGAGCGGCACTACTGCAACATATCAAGAGGACTGTGTACCAAGGTGGTCACTTCTTGGGTAAAGCGATCGAAGTTGACCTTGCCATGCCTCCCCCCGACATCTAGGGATGGACTGATTCTCAAGTAGACCACTTTGCCTGAACCAGCCTTCCATCAAGAGGACTCATTCGCTGCAGTTGCTAGAAAGCAGAAGCAAACTGTACTGCATTGTATCCACCTAATGACGGGCAAGTTTGTAACTTATAAATTGCGTGACATCATAGCCAATGACTTAAGGTTTATGTTAACTTACAATTTCATATTATGTTGACTTTACCAAAGTTTTGGATATGTATTTTTGTTGTTTTTTATCTTAACTAAAAGAAAATCATATTTTAGAATGATATATTTGTGTAAGGCAACATTTAAGTGCATTTAGCTCTAATATAATGCTGATTTTTCAACGTCATCAAAATTTTTGGCAGCCATATTTTAAAATGACCCCAAAAAGTAACATAGGCCTTTTTGACGATGGCTCCATCTCTGAAAATATTCTCTGGGCTATGATCTACAAAGATGCCAGATTTCATGCTTGTATATATAAAACCACAATTATTTGACTATGTTTCACATATCTGCCGAACTAATACTAACAAATAAATACAAAACACCATTCAATATAGTTTAATTCCGTTACTACAGAACAACACCAAATTTCAGTCCGTCTTAAAGTTTCCATACAGATTTGTTGAGTGGATTGAAACTTTATTTAATGTTTTCATGCCCTTGATAACAGCAGTGCCATTTCAATGGGGAGGACTTTATTAATGGTACAAGGGCTAGTTGGGCGCTGTTGTTGTTGTTGTTTTAAGGTTAAAATGGAATCATTTCATCTGATTGTTTTCTATCTTGTTTGTTTGGTTGGCCGTTTTTAGAGCAAAGCCACATTGGGCTATCTGCTGTGTCCATTGAGTGGAATCGAACCCCAAACCTTAGCGTTGTAAGTCCGTAGGAGGACTTCCTATATTGTGTAATAGCCATTCAAAGGATTTGATATACACGTAAGGTATAACCACGATATTATTAAATCTCTCCCATCTTTGATGTAAACAAAGTTTGATAATTATATTCTTATAAATATCTAGGGAACAAACAATACGTGTAAACAGGTAATGGAGAAATTTCCACTTTTCTTAACGTGTGTATTTGAAGAAAGAAGAGCAAACATTCTGTTAGTCTAGCGATAAGAAAGAAAGAGGAAAATGAAGAAGCTATCTTCTGTTTGTAGACATATGGACCCAATCAGCGGATGTATTAATCTTAATATCTACATTCAGATGATGAATAAGTTACAACATTAACATACATGTGATTTTTGTACTTGCGTTGACGCACCCATCGGTCAGACAAGTTGTTTCTAAAAACAGATAATTCGTCTCTAATGGCAAATGTACTTATTTTTATACGGTTTAGCTGTTTGTTCTAGAGCAAAACCACAGTGGGCTATCTGTTGTGTACCCCGTGGGAAATCGAACCCCGTATGTTAGCATTGTAAATTCGAAGATTGACCATTGTCCCACCGTGGGGACGTTTTTACACAGATCCCATGTTTTTGTTCTTTCAATATGTATCCATATCTTTCTACATGTTTAGAACCACATTAAAATACCATGAGAGTTGAACCAGGACATAAAGGACACTAAAAATATTTGTTTTATGATTGGTCATTCCTGAAAACACGGAAATGTTTGCACAAATTAGTTGTGCAGGGGGAGGGGGTGAATACAGGACGTACGAAGAAACGTGGGGAAAACACATACAATCCTTAAGTTACTGATTTAATTGTGGAAAAGTAAGCATAAACTAAGCAACTCAATAAATGTGAATGAAAGTCGAAAATAAATATTGAATTAAAAGGTAAAAATTAAAAACGCAAAACCGACATTATCATTCATGTATTTGATAGGAATGACTAAAACATTTATTAGTAAAAAAGTGACAAGGTTTTATTGACAGAATAATCAAGGTATAACGTTCTTAGAGTTCAAATTCGATGACGAGGAACCCACTTTGAGACTAATAATGGCTGGAGCCGGCTTGAATGAGTAATGAATAAAAACTTTAATATAAGTTTAACATAACAGCAAATGTACAACGTTTCAACAAGGTTTTGGCACCTGATGATGATGACAAAACCTTGTCGAAACGTTGTACATTCATTACCCATTCAAGCTGTCTCCAGCCATTATTGTTCTTAGAGTTACATATTTTCTGGTACCCTGTCAACCAGTTTTTGATAATTCGTTCATGTATTGAGGCAAGTACGTGTAAGGATTGTGGGTTTATATGTACAAGCAATGAATTTAGCATAGTTTGGCCCAGATAATATTTTTAGAAAAGGAGCCATCGCGAAAAAGGCCTAAAACATGATTTTCTTTTATATACGATAAAACAACAAAAACACATATCCAAAACATATCCATAAAAAAGAGCTGAGTCAGCATAATATGAAATTGTACTATATAATTAATTTTAAGTTCCATTGATTTATTAGTGATTATCAAATGATGAATTGAATTTGATATGTATCAAATGTAATATATCGACGAGAATTTGGTGGATAGTTGCAATTATTACTGTTAAAAATGTTTGTGAAACACCAATATGTTGTGTGAGATATGTCATGATTGAACGTTAAGATAACAGACCTTCATATGCCAATATGTTGTGTGAGATATGTCATGATTGAATGTTAAGATAAATCGACCTTCATATACCAATATGTTGTGTGAGATATGTCATAATTGAACGTTAAGATAAATCGTATAAACAGCTGTTTTACTTTAATGTTGTAGTTAAGGGTAGATAGTGAGTATAATGTATTAATATCTTCCGGTCTAGTTATTGAGTATTTAGGTGTTTTAGTTAAGGGTAAATAGTGAGTATAATGTATTAATATTTTCTGATGTTGTCAACGAGGGTGTTTTAGTTAAAGGTAAACAATTATTTCTGCTGTTTAGTATTCACTGTATTACTGAGTGCTATACGATGCTGTGTATTTTGTTTGTTAAGTAATTTTTGTCATGGACTATATTCTAAGAGTATGGATATGATAGCATGGAAAACTGCTAGTGTTTTCTAGTTTAATACCTAAGTTGTTTATTTAAATTGTAGCTATGTTTTTTGTGTAACAGTAAAGCATTGTGCTGGTACTTCCATATAACCACAGGCGGTCACGTGATCGGCAGCTGTTGGCGGGAACGTAGTGTACAGGTTTTTCTGACGTTGCGTAGCTCTCAGATCACTGTTGGAATAGATCAGTTCTACGAACAGCGAGTTAGTCTTTTCACGAAGTTTAGACTATCAATATATTTGTGTCAAGTTTCCTCCTACAATAGTTTCGTTTTAACAAGCGAATGTCAATTAATGTATCAAAAACATTCACTTATTCTATTTTTATGTTTTCCTCGTTAAATTAATGTGCATTCTAACTGGTGGTGTATTAAAGTTAAAGCACTTGAAAATGCAGCGACATTCCAGCGGCTCTAAGTGGTCTGTACTTCTGGACAAAACTTTCGCTTCTCGTCGGACTTCTGCGACTGAAGAAGACAACTTACACATGAAAGAGGTTGTTTCGGACAATGTTCGTGCCTCTGGTACCCTAACGGATGACACTACAGGATCGCTAAAAGATGCAAGAAATCCAGATCTTCAAGAGGATTTGACTGATAAGAACAACGATCCAGTTTTAAGAACAGATCATAGACAATCTTCTCACCAGGAATACGATGACAAGGCAATAAAGACCTTATTCAAGAGATCTAGTACATTGTTGGATGATATCGGGCAAGGGAAATATGACAATTGGGATCCCGAAACATGTGTCCGGCTACTGCGTATGCCCAGTGTACAAAACTATGCTGGTATGAAGAAGCTGTTGAGTAGATGTGACCGTCACTGGATGTTGGAATTTCTGGAACTAGATGGACTCGATGTTCTCTTCGAAAGTCTAGAACGATTAAGTGAGAGATGTGGTAACGGGGCTCGTTTCGAGGATGCATTATTACAACTCGAGTGTGTGGGGTGTGTTAGGACCGTGATGAACTCTCGACCTGGACTGGACTACATTGTGGAACACTCGGAGCATACTCGGAAGCTAGCCAGAGGTGAAAATCATCTGTCTGTATACAAATTGTTAAAGTAAAACAGCTGTTTATATAACTTTTAACGTAAAACAGTTGTTTATATAACATTGTAAAAGTAAAACAACTGTTTGTATAACATTGTTAAAGTAAAACAGCTAGCTGTTTATATAACTGTTAAAGTAAACCAATTTTATATAACATTTAGTAAAGTAAAACAGATGTTTATATAACATTTACCTAAATACTCAATAACTAGACCGGAAGATATTAATACATTATACTCACTATCTACCCTTAACTACAACACCTAAATACTCAATAACTAGACCGGAAGATGCTAGAGCATTCGCCAAGGTACAGGATAGTTCTAGAAACGTGGCGTGACACTAGTCATGTGACTTCGCTGACGCAAAAATATTAATACATTATACTCACTATTTACCCTTAACTAAAACACCTAAATACTCAATAACTAGACCGGAAGATATTAATACATTATACTCACTATTTACCCTTAACTAAAACACCTAAATACTCAATAACTATACCGGAAGATATTAATACATTATACTCACTATTTACCCTTAACTAAAACACCTAAATACTCAATAACTATACCGGAAGATATTAATACATTATACTCACTATTTA
>NW_013678521.1:0-2090 GCF_000517525.1 Limulus polyphemus | reverse complement strand
CAGAGTTTGTGAAAGTGTTATTGGAAAGGATGGATGATATTCACCATCAAGTGCATTCAAACTTGAAAACGTCTGCTGATTCAATGAAGTTATTTTATGATAAGAGATCTACTGAGGTCAGCTTTGTACCAGGAGACAAAGTGTGGTTGTATAATCCCAGGAAGACCAAAGGGAAGTCTCCTAAGTTGTCTTTTCCATGAGAAGGCCCATATGACATAGTGGATCGTCTCTCAGACGGGACTTTCCGAATAAAATGTGGTCGGCGAGGTAAGCCAAAGGTGGTGCATGCCAACAGGCTTTGACGTCATTATGGTCCAGGACATTTCAACGGAACAAATGACGCTGCTGAAGACATGTCACCTGGAAAAGCCACTGTCGAAGAAGAAACTCTTCTCGGTTTTGAGAAGGGAAACAGCAAAGCCCTTTATGAAGTTACTACCACTGATGTGAACTGTTACCAATGATAGGACGTTTCCTGATGAAGCAGATGAACCCCACATGAACAGACGCCAACAAGACGGAGACCAGTACGGAAGAAGATACGTCCCATAAAATTAAGAGACTTTGTTGAATTGTAATTTTGTGTTTGTAATTTTGAACATTTTAATTAAGTTATTGTTATTGGTTTATTGTATGTGGTTATTGTTCGGGACGAACAATACTAAGGAAGGGGCAGTGTTGTGTCAGCGAGGTCACGTGACTAGTGTCACGCCACGTTTCTAGAACTATCCTGTACCTTCTTGAATGCCCTAGCATTTACTAGATATATGTTAGTCTGGTATATATATAAGACGCTCACAACGTGAGAAGGACAATGTGTGTGTTGGTAGTGAGTAATTGAACTGCAGTCAGATAGTATTGTTGAAGTTGAGCACGTTCGTTGTTATAGCGTTTGTTATAGAGCGACTGTTGAAAATAAGTGTATCGGTAAAGTTATATTCAGAAAGAATAAACCAGTTTTATTAAGTAAGGACTTGTGTCGCTAAAGTTTCGTCGGAACGAAGTTACGGAAAATCAATTAACGACTGGAGGCGTAACAATAGTTTCAGCAACAATAACAGCTGTACAGCTGACAAAGTCGTGAAAACATAGTTCCAAGAATAATACACGTCGTTTTTTTATCTTAAAAGTATATCACTTAAGTTCGGTTTTTATATGTTAACTACTTTAGACAAAATAGTTTGAAAATGTTTGTTTAACTAGAAAAAGCTTATTATATTGAAATTCCTCGATTATAAATAACATATTTATGGAAAAATTTTGCTTTACAATTTTTGAAAGATGTATGTTTTATTAAAACTGATCATTGAATTTGTAAACGTTTGTCTCTGTTTACAGCCCTGAACACAAAAAACACGTTAGTAAAGAAACAGGTGTTTGAGCTTCTCTCAGCGGTCTGTGTTTATGCTGAAAAAGGTCACATTTTGGCAATTGACGCCTTAGAAAACTATAAGGTTCGTAAAGTTTTCGATATTTTGAATAAATTGTAAACGTGTACATACATCTCTGCTTTCTCTCTCTATTGTTTTACCAATATACATATATCTATATTTATTTAGAAAAGCTGAAAACTAAAAAAGAGAATACATCGTAAGGAAGGTAGTGTGAATGTTACACAGCAAATCCAAACCTGAGGTGAAATATAGTTAATTGTAAATTCATGTCAGAGAGAGAGAAAAACCGCATCCTCTTTACCAACATTCAACACAGGGGCAAAAACAATAAGGTTGGTCATTATGTTATGTGCCCTGGTTTTTAGAGGTACTGGCGGAAGGAAGATCCAAATTACATTGGGGTACACCGTCTATCCAGTTTAACCTCAAATTAGCCGGCCTCATCTGATTAAAAAGAGGAAGAAAAAATTTAACAAATATAGGTGCTCTAACCCACAACAAACTAGGCCACAATATCTAACCCACAACAAACTAGGCCACAATATCTAACCCACATTAAACTAGGCCACAATATCTAACCCACAACAAACTAGCCCACAATATCTAACCCATAACACACTAGTCCACAATATCTAACCCACAACAAACTAGCCCACAATATCTAACCCATAACACACTAGTCCACAATATCTAACC
>NW_013678520.1:9171-10958 GCF_000517525.1 Limulus polyphemus | reverse complement strand
ATCTTTAGCGTTATTTGGTACAACAACTCCACGAACACCTAGGTGTAACTCCAGTTATTGAACATATAATCATCTTACTCATCTTTAGCCTTACTTGGTACAACAACTCCACGAACATCTAGGTGTAACTCTAGTTACAGAATTTATAACCACCATACTCTTCTTTAGCCCTATTTGGTACAACTACTCCATGAACACCTAGGTTTAACTCTAGTTATCGAATTTATAACCCCCATAGTCATCTTTAGCGTTATTTGGTACAACAACTCCACGAACACCTAGGTGTAACTCTAGTTACCGAATTTATAACCACCATACTCATCTTTAGCCTATCTTGGTACAACTACTCCATGAACACCTAGGTGTAACTCTAGTTATCGAATTTATAACCCCCATAGTCATCTTTAGCGTTATTTGGTACAACAACTCCACGAACACCTAGGTGTAACTCTAGTTACCGAATTTTTAACCACCATACTCATCTTTAGCCTTTCTTGGTACAACTACTCCATGAACACCTAGGTGTAACTCTAGTTATCGAATTTATAACCCCCATAGTCATCTTAAGCGTTATTTGGTACAACAACTCCACGAACACCTAGGTGTAACTCTAGTTACCGAATTTTTAACCACCATACTCATCTTTAGCGTGATTTGGTACAACTAATCTATGAACACGTAGCTGTGACTCTAGTTATAGAATTTATAGCCACCATACTCAACTTTAACCTTACTTGGTACAACTAGTCCATGAACACTTAGGTTTAACTCTAGTTATCGAATTTATAACCCCCATACCCATCTTTAGTGTTATTTGGTACAACAACTCTACGAACACCTAGGTGTAATTCTAGTTACCGGATTTATGACCCCCATACTCATCTTTTGCCTTACTTGGTACAACTACTCCATGAACACCTAGGTGTAACTCTAGTTACCGAATTTACAACCAACATACTCAACTTTAGCGTTATTTGGTACAACAAGTCCAAGAACACCTAGGTGTAACTCTAGTTACTGAATTTATAACCAACCTACTCGTCTTTAGCCTTACTTGGTACAACTACTCCATGAACACCTAGGTGTAACTCCCGTTATTGAATTTATAACCAACATACTCGTCGTTAGCCTTACCTTGGTACAACTACTCCATGCACACCTAGTTAGCACATGTGTAACCACCATATATACTTTTAGCCCTTCTTGGTACAACAACTCCACGAACACCTAGGTGTAACTATAGTTACCGAATTTATAACCACCATACTAATATTTAGTCTTTCTTGGTACAACTACTCCATGAACAGTTACGTTTAACTCTATTTACCGAATTTACAACCCCATACTCATCTTTAGCGTTATTTGGTACAACAAGTCCACGAACACCTAGATGTAACTCTAGTTACCGAATTTGTAACCACCATACTTACCTTTAGCCCTTCTTGGTACAACAACTCTACGACACCTAGGTGTAATTCTAGTTACCGAATTTATAAATACCATACTCATCTTTAGCGTTACTTGGTACAACTACTCCATGAACACCTAGGTGTAACTCTAGTTACCGAATTTATAACCACCATACTCATCTTTAGTCTTATTTGGTACAACAACTCGTTGAACTCTTAGGTTTAACTCGAGTTTCCGAATTTATAAACGCCATACTCATCTTTAGCCCTACTTGGCACAACTACTCCATGAACACCTAGGTGTAACTATAGTTACCGAATTTATAACCACCATACTCATCTTTAGTCTTATTTGGTACAACAACTCCATGAACTCTT
>NW_013678520.1:6501-8670 GCF_000517525.1 Limulus polyphemus | reverse complement strand
AACTCTAGTTACTGAATTTATAGCCAACATACTCGTGTTTAGCCTTTTTTTGGTACAACAACTCCACAAACACCTAAGTGTAACTCTACTTACCGAATTTATAACCCCATACTCATCTTTTGCGTTATTTGGTTCAACAACTCCACGAACAACCTAGGTGTAACTCTAGTTACCGAATTTGTAACCACCATACTCATCTGTAGCGTTATTTGGTAAAAAAACTCCACGAATACCTAGGTGTAACTTTAGTAATCGTATTTATACCCACCATACTCATCTTTAGCCCTACTTGGCACAACTACTCCATGAACACCTAGGTGTAACTATAGTTACCGAATTTATAACCACCATACTCATCTTTTGTCTTATTTGGTACAACATCTCCATGAACTCTTAGGTTTAACTCGAGTTTCCGAATTTATAAACACCATACTCATCTTTAGCCCTACTTGGCACAACTACTTGATGAACACCTAGGTGTAACTACAGTTACCGAATTTATAAACCACCAAACTTATCTTTAGCGTTATTTGGTACAACAGATCCACAAACACCTAGGTGTAACTCTAGTTACCGAATTTCTAAGCACCATATTCATCTATAGCCTTACTAGTTACAACTACTCCAGGAACACTTAGGTGTAACTATAGTTACAGAATTTATAACCACCATACTCATCTTTAGCCTTAATTCGTACAAGTACTCTATGAACATTTCGGTGTAACTCCAGTTTCCGAATTTATAACCACCATACTCATCTTTAGCCTTACTTGGTACAACAACTCCATGAACACCTAGGTGTCATTCTAGTTACCGAATTTTTAACCACCAAATTCATCTTTAGCCTTACTTGGTACAACTACTCCATAAACACCTAGGTGTAACTATAGTTACCGAATTTATAACCACCAAACTTATCTTTAGCTTTATTTGGTACAACAACTCCACGAACACGTAGGTGAAACTCTAGTTACCAAAAATATAACCACCATACTCATCTTTACCCTTACTTGGTACAACTACTCCATGAACACGTAGGCGTAACTCTAATTACAGAATTTATAACCACCCTACTCATCTTTAGCCTTACTTGGTACAACTACTCCATAAACACCTAGGTGTAACTATAGTTCCCGAATTTATAACCAACATACTCATCTTTAGCCTTACTTGGTATAACTACTTCATAAACACCTAGGTGTAAATATAGTTACCGAATTCATAACCACCATACTCATCTTTAGCCTTACTTGTTACAAATACTCCTTGAATACCTAGGTGTAACTCTAGTTACAGAATTTCTAACCACAATACTCTTATATAGCCTTACTTGGTACAACTGCTCCATGAACATTTAGGTGTAACTATAGTTACTGAATTTATAACCAAAATACTCGTCTTTAGCCTTATTTGGTACAACTACTCCATGAACACCTATGTGTAACTCTAGTTACTGAATTTATAACCAACATACTCGTCTTTAGCCTTACTTGGTACAACTGCTCCATGAACACCTAGGTGTACCTCTAATTACTGAAATAATAACCAACCTACTCGTCTTTAACCTTACTTGGTACAACTACTCCATTCACACCTAGTTAGCGCATGTGTTACCACCATACTTACCTTTAGCCCTTCTTGGTACAACAACTCCACGAACACCTAGGTGTAACTATAGTTACCGAATTTATAAATACCATACTCATCTTTAGCGTTATTTGGTACAACAACTCCACGAATACCTATGTGTAACTCTAGTTACAGAATTTATAATCACCATATTTATCTTTAGCCTTACTTGGTACAACTACTCTATGAACACTTAGGTTATGCTCTAGTTACAGAATTTATAACCACCATACTCATCTTTAGCCTTACTTGTTACAACTACTCCATGAACACATAGGTGTAACTCTTGTTACCGAATTTATATACACCATACTCATATGCAGCGTTATTTGGTACAAAAACTCCACGAATACCTAGGTGTAACTCTAGTTACCGAATTTATAACCACCATACTCATCTTTAGCCTTACTTGGTACACCTACTCCATGAACAACTATGTGTAACTCTAGTTACCGAATATGTAACCCCAACACTCATCGTTAGCGTTATTTGGTACAACAAATCCACGAATACCTAGGTGTAACTCAAGTTACCGAATTT
>NW_013678520.1:3403-5831 GCF_000517525.1 Limulus polyphemus | reverse complement strand
TTGGTACAACAACTCCACGAACACCTAGGTGTAACTATAGTTACCGAATTTATAACTACCATATTCATCTTTAGCGTTATTTGGTAAAACAAGTAAACGAACACCTAGGTGTAACTTTTAGTTGCCGAATTTGTAACCACCCATACTCATCTGTAGCATTATTTGGTACAACAACTCCTCGAATACCTAGGTGTAATCCTATTTACCGAATTTAAACCCCCCATACTCATCTTTAGCGTTATTTGGTACAACAACTCCACGAACACCTTGGTGTAACTCTAGTTACCTAATTTGTAACCACCATAATCATCTGAAGCGATATTTGGTACAACAACTCCACGAATACCTAGGTGTAACTCTAGTTACCGAATTTATAACCACCATACTCATCTTTAGCCTTACTTGGCACAACTACTCCATGAACACCTTGGTGTAACTACAGTTACCGAATTTATAACCACCATACTCATTATTAGCGTTATTTGGTACAATAGCTCCACGAAAACTGAGGTTTAACTCTAGTTACCGAATTTATAACCACCATATTCATCTTTAGCCTTACTTGGTACAACACTATATGAAAACCTAGGTGTAACTCTAGTTACCTAATTTATAACCACCATACTCATCTTAAGCCTTACTTGGTACAACTACTCCATCAACACCTAGGTGTAACTCTAATTACCTAATTTATAACCATAATCATCGTTAACCTTGCTTGGTACAATAACTCCAAGAACACCTAGGTGTAATTCTAGTTACAGAATTTATAAATAACATACTCATTTTTAGCCTTTCTTGGTACAACTACTCCATGAACACTTAGGTTTAACACTAGTTACCGAATTTATAACCCCCATACTCATCTTTAGCGTTATTTGATACAACAACTCCAAACGAACACCTAGGTGTAACTTCTAGTTACTGAATTTGTAACCAACCTACTCGTCTTTACCCTTTCTTGGTACAACTACTCCATGAACACCTAGGTGTAACTCCAGTTACTGAAATTATAACCAACAAACTCGTCGTTAGCCTTACCTTGGTACAACTAATCCATGCACACCTAGTTAGCACATGTGTAACCACCATACTTACCTTTAGCCCTTCTTGGTACAACTACTCTATGAACACTTAGGTTTTGCTCTAGTTACAGAAATTTATAACCACCATACTCCATCGTTAGCTTTACTTGGTACAACTACTCCATGAACACCTAGGTGTAACTCTTGTTACCAAATTTATATCCACCATACTTATCTTTAGCCTTAATTGGTACAACTACTCCATGAACACCTAGGTGTAACTCTATTTTCCGAATTTATAACCACCATACTCATCTTTAGGCTTACTTGATACAACTACTCCATGAATACCTAGGCGTAACTCTAGTTACCGAATGTGTAACCCCCATACTCATCTTTAGCGTTATTTCGTACAACAACTCCACGAACACCTAGGTGTAACTCTAGTTACCCAATTTTAACCACTATACTCATCTTTAGCGTTATTTGGTACAACAACTCCACGAATACCTAGGTGTAACTCTATTTACAGAATTTATAACTACGATACTCATCTTCAGCCTTACTTGATACAACTACTCCATGAACACTTAGGTGTAACTCTAGTTACCGATTTTATAACCACCATATTCATCTTTAGTCTTACTTGGTACAACTACTTCATGAACATTAGGTGTAACTCTAGTTTCCGAATTTATAACCACCATACTAATCTTTACCCTTACTTGATACAACTACTCCTTGAACACCTAGGTGTAACTCTAGTTACAGAATTTGTAACCACCATACTCATCTTCAGTCTTACTTGGTACAAGTACTCCATAAACACCTATGTGTAACTATAGTTACCGAATTTATAACCACCATACTCATCTTTAGCCTTACTTGGTACAACTACTCCATAAACACGTCGGTGTAACTATAGTTACCGAATTTGTAACCAAGATACTCATCTTTAGCGTTATTTGGTACAACTACTCCATAAACACCTAGGTGTAACTCTATTTACAGAATTTATAACTACCATACTCATCTTTAGCCTTTCTTGGTACAACTACTCCATGAACACTTACGTTTAACGCTAGTTACCGAATTTATAACCCCCATACTCATCTTTAGCCGTTCTTGGTACAACTACTCCATGTAAGCTTACGTTTAACTCTAGTTACCGAATTTACAATCCCCATATTCATCTTTAGCGTTATTTGGTAAAACAAGTCAACGAACACCTAGGTGTAAATTTAGTTGCCGAATTTGTAACCACCATACTCATCTGTAGCGTTATTTGGTACAACAACTCCACGAACACCTAGGTGTAACTCTAGTTACTTAATTTGTAACCACCATACTCATCTGTAGCGTTATTTGGTACAACAACTCCACGAATACCTAGGTGTATCTCT
>NW_013678520.1:0-2825 GCF_000517525.1 Limulus polyphemus | reverse complement strand
AATTTGTAACCACCATACTCATCTGTAGCGTTATTTGGTACAACAACTCCACGAACACCTAGGTGTAACTCTAGTTACTTAATTTGTAACCACCATACTCATCTGTAGCGTTATTTGGTACAACAACTCCACGAACACCTAGGTGTAACTCTAGTTTTTGAATTTGTAACCACCATACTCATCGTTAGCCTTACTTGGTACAATAACTCCACGAACACCTAGGTTATACTCTAGTTACCGAATGTATAACCACCATACTCATCTTTAGCGTTATTTGGTACAACAACTCCACGTACACCTAGGTGTAACTCTAGTTACCTAAATTGTAACCACCATACTCATCTGTAGCGTTATTTGGTACAACAACTCCACGAATACCTAGGTGTAACTCTAGTCACCGAATTTATAACCACCATACTCATCTTTAGCCTTACTTGGCACAACTACTCCATGAACACCTAGGTGTAACTTCAGTTACCGAATTTATAACCACCATATTCATTATTAGCGTTATTTGGTACAACAGCTCCACGAACACCTAGGTGTAACTCTAGTTACAGAATTTATAACCACCATACTCATCTTTAGCCTTACTTGGAACAACTACTCCACGAAAACTGAAGTTTAACTCTTGTTACCGAATTTATAACGACCATATTCATCTTTAGCCTTACTTGGTACAACACTCCATGAACACCTAGGTGTAACTCTAGTACCGAATTGATAACCACCATACTCATCTTTAGCCTTACTTCGTACAACAACTCCACGAACACCTAGGTGTAACTCTAGTTACCGAACTTATAACCAATGTACTCATCTTTAGCCTTACTTGGTACAACTACTTCGTGAACACCTAGGTGTAATTCTAGTTACAGAATTTATATCCAACATACTGATTTTTAGCCTTACTTGGTACAACTACTCCATGAACACTTAGGTTTAACTCTAGTTACCGAATTCATAACCCCCATACTAATCTTTAGCGATATTTGATACAACAACTCCACGAACACCTAGGTGTAACTCTAGTTACCGAATTTGTAACCATCCTACTCATCTGTAGCGTTATTTGGTACAACAATTCCACGAATACCTAGGTGTAACTCTAGTTACCGAATTTATAACCACCATACCCATCTTTAGCCTTACTTGGCACAACTACTCCACTGAACACCTAGGTGTAACTATAGTTACCGAATTTATAACCACCATACTCATCTTTAACGTTAATTGGTACAACAGCTCTACGAACACCTAGGTGTAACTCTAGTTACCGGATTTATAACCACCATACTCATCTTTAGCCTTACTTGGCACAACTACTCAATGAACACCTAGGTGTAACTTCAGTTACCGAATTTATAACCACCATACTCATTATTAGCTTTATTTGGTACAACATCTCCACGAACATCTAGGTGTAACTCTAGTTACAGAATTTATAACCACCATACTCATCTTTAGCCTTACTTGGTACAACTACTTCTCGAAAACTGAAGTTTAACTCTTGTTACCGAATTTATAACCTCCATATTCATCTTTAACCTTACTTGGTACAACACTCCATGAACACCTAGGTGTAACTCTAGTTACCGAATTGATAACCACCATACTCATCTTTAGTTTTACTTGCTACCACAACTCCACGAACACCTAGGTGTAACTCTAGTTACCGAACTTATAACCACCGTAATCGTCTTTAGCCTTACTGAGTACAACTACTCCATGCACAGCTAGTTAGCGCATGTGTAACCACCATACTTACCTTTAGCCCTATTTGGTAAAACAACTCCACAAAAACCTAGGTGTAAATTCAGTAACTAGAGTTACACCTAGGTGTTCGTAGAGTAGTTGTACCAAGTAAGGCTAAAGATGAGTATGTTGGTTACAAATTCAGTAACTAGAGTTACACCTAGGTGTTCGTGGAGTTGTTGTACCAAATAACGCTAAAGATGAGTATGGTGGTTACAAATTCGGTAACTAGAGTTGTAACCACCATACTCATATTTAGCGTTATTTGGTACAACAACTCCACGAATACCAAGGTGTAACTCTAGTTACAAAATTTATAACCACCATACACATCTTTAGCCTAACTTGGCACAACTACTCAATGAACACCTAGGTGTAACTATAGTTACCGAATTTATAACCATCATACTCATATTTAGCCTTACTTTGTTCAACTACTCCATGAACACCTAGGTGTAACTCTAGTTACAGAATTTATAACCCCCATACTCATCTTTTGCGTTATTTGGTACAACAACTCCATGAACACATAGGTGTAACTCTAGTTACCGAATTTATAACCCCCATACTCATCTTTAGCGTTATTTGGTACAACATCTCCACGAATACCAAGGTGTAACTCTAGTTACAAAATATATAACCACCATACACATCTTTAGCCTAACTTGGCACAACTACTCAATGAACACCTAGGTGTAACTATAGTTACCGAATTTATAACCATCATACTCATATTTAGCCTTACTTTGTACAACTACTCCATGAACACCTAGGTGTTACTCTAGTTACCGAATTTATAACCCCCATACTCATATTTTGCGTTATTTGGTACAACAACTCCATGAACACATAGGTGTAACTCTAGTTACCGAATTTATAACCCCCATACTCATATTTTGCGTTATTTGGTACAACAACTCCACGAACACATAGGTGTAACTCTAGTTACCGAATTTATAACTCCCATACTCATCTTTAGCGTT
Source organism: Limulus polyphemus (assembly GCF_000517525.1). Taxonomy (NCBI): domain Eukaryota; kingdom Metazoa; phylum Arthropoda; class Merostomata; order Xiphosura; family Limulidae; genus Limulus; species Limulus polyphemus. The sequence continues at coordinate 87 of NW_013678520.1, read as the reverse complement.
ATTTGGTACAACAACTCCACGAACACATAGGTGTAACTCTAGTTACCGAATTTATAACTCCCATACTCATCTTTAGCGTTATTTGGT
>NW_013678519.1:6015-10292 GCF_000517525.1 Limulus polyphemus | reverse complement strand
TTTTTACTTGCCAGTCTTGTTCCATTGCATAGACGTGGTGGATCCAAATTTCTGAGTATCATGATCGGTTATCCTACATTAGACTAAGACAATGTGTTGGGACTCCTGGAGGTCCAAGTGAATTCAGAAACCCTGGGAGATAGTTGACCACTTGGGTTTGATCAGGCACTGAGTCAACTGACTTGTAGCACTGGGTATTGCTAGGTATCTGCTGCAACAGCTGTGTGTTGATGACATTGACAACATTGTTCTTTGGAGCTAATATTGCTCGTTCACACAACCATCTGTGATTTTGATAGTTTTCAGAAAGGTTTGGGAAAACCTTTGCTATGACTTCATCAACAGATATTATTTGTGTACAGATTTGTCCCATGCCAATTGTTCCTTATTAATCTATTTTGACTTTGCCATTGGCTAGTTGCAATAGACTGTCAGCAAATTGTCCAGATAAGTGATCTCCATGCAAATGGGCTCTCATATTGGTAGATAGGTAGAATTTTATTAAGTTTCTCCAAAGATATGACGATTTTAGGCAAACTTAAGTTCATCGGCTTGTGTGCCTCTTGGAATAACCGGCAATGTTTGTCTGAAATCCCCATCCAAAACCAAAGTGACTCCCCATTAACTTTTTGCTTTCACAAATATCTTGCAGTGTCTTATCCAAAGCTTCTAATGCTGCTTTGTGGGACATTGTACAAACAATCATTAGGCATCTTCTGAGAACTTCTGCCATCCAAGTTCCTTTACTGATATTGCATGTAACATTTTTATTTATGGTCAAGTTCAATGGGAGCTTAAATGCAGCATGAGCTGTCCTGCCTCCAAGCAAAAGAGTTGCTGAGATTCCGGATGAGGCAACTGCAAGTGCAATTTGCTCATGTTAACGAAGTTCTACTAATAACAGGTTGATAAGAAATGTTTTATCTGTTCCTCCTGGTGCTTTAATGAAAAATACTCCACCCTTGGGATGTTAGACACTGTCATTTATATCTGCATGCGCCGTTCTTTGGACAGGTAGCAAATTTGGCTCATTAACTGAAACTTGTAGGTTAAGAGCTTGAATATCATAAATGGTCTCACGCAGAACCTCACGATTGAGTTTGTCATCCTGATTGTGTTGAACTTCAGGAAGACCAAATGATGGAAGCTCTTTTCCTCTCAGAGACAATACTTTGTCCTCAATAGCAATAAGAGCCAAGTTAAAAATGGCATTATTGTAGCTAACTTCTATATTAGGATTTTGTAGTTTAACCTGGTGCTTGAAGTCTTTGATAGATCATCTCTGTGATTTTGCCACAGGGCAACTGGATTTGAAACACCACAAACTTGCAGAAAAACAGCAAACAAACTTCTGAGGTTGGCAGATGCCTGTGAGAATGGTGTTTCTGTCATTGTGGACTTACTCTGTGCATTATCTTCGAGAAGGCCTCATTTGAAACACGCCTCTCTATAGGTGGCATAGAGCTGACCATGGACAATGTGCAAATCCTCAAAGGATGTCAGATCTCTCACATCATGAAGCAGCATACGAAGTTTAAAGCACTCCTGCTGGCTAGGATGAACAGTATAGACCCTTGCCAAGGCTTCAACTTTAAAAACCCAGGATGACTATCTACAGGAGTATCTCTTCTTCTCCTACTCCATTTGTTGTTGCTCCAAATGTGAAAAGACGGGACCTCAGAATAAAATAATGTGCATGCAAAGTGGTCTTCTTGGCAAAGGTTGAAGAATCCAGTCAGAGTTTTAGTTTTGGAGCCAATGTTTGTTTGCAAAGCATTTGCATTAGTGAAGTAGAATCTCTGTCCGTTTTATAGGTGGACACTACGTTGTTCGATGGTGGGATGTCGTCATGAATTGGAAATCCCAAAATGCGCCAAAATGCTTCCTGAATATTGAGAATTTACAGCCACGATACAAAAAGAAGAAACAGGCAGGATGTATACACTGACAATCGATGGATAGTGCCTTATTGTCCCCTGTTGTCAAACACCTTTGATGTACACATCAATGTTGAGTTTTCTAGCTCAGTCAAATATGTGTGCAAGTATGTCAACAAGGGATCTGACGCTGCTATGTATGCTCTTCAAGACCAAACACAAATGGTGAAGTGAATCAGTTCCAACCCGGAAAGTACATTAGTAGCAATGACTTTCTCCTTCTGTAGAGAGGATATTGATCTTCACCAGTTTGGGTCTCTTTTTATCAGTTGCCTGGGATACTTTTTCACACATTTTCCATTTGCCATGCATGAATACGTTGGATTTAGAGGCGCACGTGGTCCATGAATCATTGTCTGAAAGCTCTGCAGAGATAATTGAGTCTATTTGATTAGATTGGATCTTTGGTTTTAGCCAGATGAGAATGTGTGCATCAGAGAAGCCTCTTTTCTACCACTCTATATGGCTAAAGATTTCATACATTTTTATGAGTTGTATCATTTTGATGAGTTTTCGTCGGAAAACTCTGGCCAACAAATCTTGTTGGTCCTTTGCAGATTGTTCTGGAAAGTCTGATCATTCACCTCTTTCCAAGAATGATTGGAGGTAAAAGTGATGATGAGATCTGGTGTTCCATAAGTTCTGACATAGGTCATGGCATCTTGAGTTCATTCATGCATGTATCTTGGCTTCCTGTGAAAGTGGGTGGAAGTATGCACAACTGACCAATGCCTATGCCTCTACCTTCACCATTGTAGATGCTATCTCTAAGATGAATGTAGGTGGTCAACACGCAGTTCTTGTTGGTGTGTTTTTAAATCTCCACCTTGGCATACCTATCAACAGCACACTGTTGGAACAGATCTTGACAATGTTGCAAATGGTTGAAATAATTATTTCGAATCATGAAGTTCTAGACATAGAAATCCATACATGACACAGTTTTGTTCCTTGTGCTTATAGAATTCCAAAGTGGTATCCATCTTCTCAATGACACAGATAATTGGTTACTGAAGGGCATCATAAGATTTATTTGTACCATTTATCCTCTTTATAGTGTTATCTAGAAGTTTTAATGCAATGTCTCTTTTTCCACGTTCCTGGCCATTCATGACCAAGGCAACCTCATTGCAAGTTGGCTTATTGAATCCAACTGCACTGAGACGGGCCTGACGCTGCTCTTCTCTTTCCTACAACCTACATGCCTGTCTGGTGGTACCAGAATTGAGGCGGACCTGATGCTGCTATTGCGTTTCCTGCAGCCTGCTACGTGCCTGTCAGGAGGTTTTTGCACTGATGCGAGATTGATGTTCTTCAGCTGTTTCTTGATCCCTTGTTTCTTGAACTCTACGAGCTTTTGAAGAGCTTCTGCCAATATTTTTTTCGTTTCTTTGGTCCAATCTAGACTTGGAGTTTCATATAATACTGGTGTACAGCAGTGACAATTATTGAACAATCACTGCTGAAAGTTTAATATCGAATCAAAAACAGAAAATTGGATACAGGATTTATACAGTTTGAGGTGCTACACTCAAGTAGTTTGGAGAGATCTTTGAGTTTATATCGACAAATCTGAAGAATAAAATTGAATGTAGGCCTTATATAACCTGATTTGCTACATTCAAGTAGTATGGATAGATCTTCTTTAATTGTTTTTGAATTTTGCACAAAGCTACACGAGGGCTATCTGCACTATCCATCCCTAAGTTAGGAGTGTAAGACCAGTGGGAAGGCAGCTAGTCATCATCCCCAGTGCCAACTTTTTGGCTAATCTTTTACCAATGAATAGTGAGATTGACCATCACCTTATAATGCCCCCACAGCTGAAAGGGCGAGCATGTTTGGTGTGATAATGATTCGAAACCATGACTCTCAGATTGTGAGTCGAGCACCCTAACCATCTGGCCATGAGGGACCTGTATTTATTGTTAGAACTATATCATTTCTATCTACGTATTGTTATGTATCTGTTTGAAACCGAGCTAAATGATCATTTAAATTTAGTAGTTAAATAAATGCCGATATATCTCCAATTTATGATGTTCGCCAACAAGATTGATACACACAGTTTTCTTTTTTTTCTATACACATATATTTTAATACACAACCAATAATAAATTTTAGAATCAGAGTTATTACAAATAGTTATTAAACAATGATTTACATACAAGTGTTTTACAAACTTACAAGCAATATAGTCTTCTTTCTGTTCTGGAACTTCCTTGATGTCTTATCGAAGGTACACGATGAGCATGTTAATTTCGAGTTGATGTAGGTACAATTCGCTTCATAGGGAGCTGGCTAGCTCTTTAGTACTCGCTGGTCACATGCCGATTTCAG
>NW_013678519.1:3484-5243 GCF_000517525.1 Limulus polyphemus | reverse complement strand
AACGGTGCCTCACAACAAGATTTTCGAACTTTAAAAACTAAAAAGTTATAAAAAACTAAATCAAATTTTATAGATTTCATTAAAAGCCAGAACTAGGTAATACTTAGTAAGACTATAATATTATTCATGCAATCTGGTTAAGTATTTAAACTGTCAGTGAGATATTTGTAACACCTTTCTGGTGAGGCCCAACATGGCCAGGTGGTTAATGTGCTCGACTCGTAATCTGCGTGTCGCGGGTTCGAATCTCCATCCTACCAAACATGCTAGACCTTTCAGCCATGTTGGCGTTATAATGTGACGGTCAGTCCCACTATTCGTTGGTAAAAGAGTAGCCCAAGAGTTGTCGGTGGGTGGTAATGACTAGCTCCCTTCCCTCTCTCTAGTCTTACATTGCTAAATTAGGAATGGCTAGCTCAGATAGCCATCGTGTAGCTTTTCGCGAATTTCAAAACAACCAACCTTCTTAGTGTGTTAAAGTTTGAGATACTGAGAGCAATGATATAAAAATAGCTTCCTTTAATATTCACAACTTACAGAATGTCAGCATAGTTTAAATGGAATTACTCTTCTTAAGGAATTAAAATAGTATTGTTACTACAGCAGAGATCACGTAACGATGCTGGCGCGTTTGGCGCTGGTAGCATGCATGAAATTTCTCGAATGATCAAGAATGATCGGGGAGGTCCAAGTGTATTCGAGATGCACCTTTCGTTAGTATATAAACCTGGCAAAAAAAAGCCTGCGGGAATGAATGAGGAGAGTTCCAGGTAATTTACGATTTTATTTCTAGAGTGTGTTTTGCACTCCTACAAAGCGACATTATCGAGATTGCAAATCGCTGTGATGTATAGCGTGTAATATAAACTGACGAGAAATGTACTGAATGTGAAATTACTGTGTACTAAAAGTTTGTATCGAGAAAGAACAAACTGGGTTTAATCAAGAAAGGTCTTGTATTGCTGAAGTTCCTCGAAAAGATATTCTACCGGAAATTAACAAACAAGCAGATACGCAACAATATTGACAAGACGTTATTGAATATCTTGTCAGGTTCATTTTCTAGTCAATTTAACTTTTAATGTATCAAAACTTGAAACTTCTGCAAATATAAATTTCTATGACTGAAATCGTTGTTATTGTGTTCTTTTAATATAATAATTGTTTTCATTCCTTTTATTTTATACATTTTTTTAATTCCTATATAAATTTCAAGACTTCTGTGTTTAAATAAAAAAATAATATTTACATGCCCCAAATTAACAAATGCATTTTTAATATTGAAAAGGAAATGGGAAAAAATGAAAAATTATTTATTATAAGAAAGAAGAAATATACTTAAAAGCTATGATGTTATCAAACTTATATTTCATGTGTTTTGACTTTAGATACATCTTTCTCACAACGAAATTGATAAAGTTTATGTTTTTTTATGTGTCACCAAAGTATGTAATATTAAGCCCTTCTATACATCCTAGGGTTAAGGTAGACACCAAGCTGCATCTGATATAGGGGTTATATTCCAGCAGTTACTTACCAGAATAGTATGATAAGGTACAAAGTTAACCTCATGGTGCTTGATATCTGAAGATGTCTGAAAAAAGTAAACAAAACGAAATACTAGTTGTATTTTAACATCTGTTAACCATTGACACTTTTACTGTATTAATCTCAACATCTGTTAACCATTGACACTGGTACTGTATTAATCTCAACATGTGTTAGCCATTGATTCTGGTACTGAATTAATCTCAACACG
>NW_013678519.1:0-3174 GCF_000517525.1 Limulus polyphemus | reverse complement strand
AAAGCCATTCAGAACTGTAGTCAAGTAATTGGCGATAGCACAAGAGCAATTAAATTAGGAAAGGCTTTTTGTATTGAAGATGCAAGTCTTGGCTTAGGTCAGGTATATTTAGGCCCAATTCTAGTCTGTTCCAGGAGCCCTCTTTTTTGGTATATAAGCCCGACAAATAAAGCGAGGATAAAATTGCATAGATAGATAGATATATAGAGAGAGATAATTGAGTCAAGCAAACAGTAGGCACCTTAAGTAAAGTGTGTGAATCACTGTGATTTATAGCGTGTGTTTATAAAAGTAGTTAAGTATAAAGTAACTCTGGAAATTATGTGTATTAAAAAGTTGTATCGAGAAAAAATAAACTAGTTTTAGTTAAGAAAGGACTTGTATGGCTGAAGTTTCTCGGAAAGAATTTATACCGGAAATTAACAAACGAGCTGATACGCAACAACTTGATACACCTGCTGTGTCTAATTCTACCGGCCATAAGGGCATACATTGATAAATGGTATTCACACTTAATACAATGATAAATAGGCCTTTATTCAATAACCTGTAAAACAAATATGAAATGCTTGGTTGTAAAGGGGTTTTCTTTTCTATGCATCCAGAGTTAAATTTCATAAATTGTGTTTTAATTATTCTCAGTTGAGTAGTTCTTTAAGTATATTAAAAATGAGAACACATACTCAGTATCCTAACTATTTCAAGTCAGTAAAATATCAATAACTGGACTCACTACTTTACTTCAACCTTAGGTTCACTGTATTGCACTGCTGTACTCATGCATATACTGCAGTTAACATAAAATGACAAATTTTATAAAAAATATCACGGACACTCCAAGATGACCTCCAAGGCTTAACCAACTGCACATAGGGTTCGTCCATTCGACTAATGTCGTACTGAAAAGATACATTGATTTAATTGTTATGGACAGTCACTGTGAATGTAGATTCAAGCTAGCTAAAATACATTCTGGATGAATGTGTCTGAAACTTCCTTCAGTATCCTATCAGTGAAATTGTTCGTGTAACGAGATCATATAAGGAAGAGTTTAGGCTTTATTATAAAACGTAATATCATTTGTTCAATTATACTGTTGTTTTAATTGTTAGCACCAACTTCTAGAATTTGTTATCCGTCAATCCAGTTCTTATTGGCTTCAAAATGTCTTTCCCCAGTGAGAAAATGCGCTCCACAGCTGCACTCGATGGAATGGGAATATTGAACTAAAAGAAGAGTGATTTTGAAGGTGGTGAGTGGAACAAACTTGATTCTATATATATGGAAGTAATATATATGACTAGGATTTTCTTAAGTCATTATCCAACATGAAGTATTAGCTAAATGGTTCACATGAATATCTTGTATTATCAACTGAAACTTGTGAACCAAGAATTTAATAAAACATTTAACAGTACTTCTACACCAACATTTTAGATAAAAATAAATTAACAAATATTCTAAAGTAATATTAAATTAAACTGAATATATAAACAATAATTATTAAATATAAAAATATTATAAACCAATACAAAGAACACTTGATAATTATATATAATCTAGTATTATGTCTCGGATAGACGGCGAGCAGAGAAAAACATCTATGTATCTCAACTTAGCAAATTAGGGTTTTAAAACAAACAATCAGGGGCGCTCAGAAAGAGTTGTTCCTCTTCAGCCCTACAGATGAAATTAAGGTTTTAATTATATAATGGGTGGGAGATATTATAACCTTCACGGAAGGCATGATACATACCGATAGTTAAAATAATTACTGATTATTTTATATCATGTAAAGTGACAGGAATTTATGAATTATATTTAACTCAGTTGGCTGAAGCACCACGTAGCTAGATGGATAATGCAACATCCGGGAAAAGCCGTGTATTTGGTGAAACGAAAAAAGAGAAGAGAAAGAGAACTTATCTTATTGAAGCTTGAGCTCGAGGTTTCCAAGACGGCAGTGGCTGGACCTGGAAGAACAGGAGCACGTGGCATGCACGCTGGTTTACACAAGTGGTGGTGACGTGAAACGTTGAAGGCTGTTGATAACAGTGGTGTGAGAAGAGAGATGCATAGTACAGTACGTCCATTTATGATAAATAAACTGATATGATGTTTTAAAACAAACATTTGAGTTGTAGTCTAAAATTTTTTGATGATGATTTAAATAGAAGAAAAATTTAACTTGGGTTGAATTGCAATAACATAAATTAAACTTCGTGAGTTATATATTAACTTTAGTCTCCTGGTAAGACAGCAGTAAGTTTTCGTATGTACAACGCTAAAATCAGGGTTCGATTCCCCTTGGTTGACACAGCATGTAGCCCAATGGTGATTTGCTATAACAAAACACACAAGATCAACTTTAAATGTATTAAAAATTCAGAATACTAAGATGTTCGGTCTTTATCAGAACCAAGGATCTTAAGATTCGATAGCCGAAAATTTTGATGTGGGGAAACCGTAGTACTAGGAACAAACCACTTTCACTGGACAGGTTATATGTTAAGCATTAATATTAGTACTGTGTTAATCTCAACATGTGTTAACTATTGATACTGGTACTGTGTTCATTGTAATGTTTAGACATTTTTCATGCTGTTGTGTGAAATTACACATTTGTCACAAACTTTGTCTTTCTAATTAAATATGCAAGTTCTTATTAAAAAGTATCAATTCTCATATGAAACAGAATATATATATTAACCTCTTACTAACCATAAGTTAGCGGAAGTCACGTGACGCTGGTAACACGTGATAAGATTCTCGAAGGATCATGAATTTTTCTGGTTGAGATTTACACAGTACCAGTATCAATGGTTAACACATGTTGAGATTAATACAGCACCATTATCAATGGTTAACATGTGTTGAGATTAATTCAGTACCAGAATCAATGGCTAACACATGTTGAGATTAATACAGTACCAGTGTCAATGGTTAACAGATGTTGAGATTAATACAGTACCAGTATCAATGGTTAACAGATGTTAAAATACAACTAGTATTTCGTTTTGTTTACTTTTTTCAGACATCGTCAGATATAAAGCACCATGAGGTTAACTTTGTACCTTATCATACTATTCTGGTAAGTAACTGCTGGAATATAACCCCTATATCAGATGCAGCTTGGGGTCTACCTTAACCCTAAGATGTACAGAAGGGGCTTAC
>NW_013678518.1:9258-10436 GCF_000517525.1 Limulus polyphemus | reverse complement strand
CTGGAAAGTTTGAAGCTTGAGTCTACAGTCTGTTACCTGTAGGCTGTACTTAACAAACAAATTACCTGAAAAGTTTGAAGCTTGAGTCTACAGTCTGTTACCTGTAGGCTGTACTTAACAAACAAATTACCTGGAAAGTTTGAAGCTTGAGTCTACAGTCTGTTGCCTGTAGGCTGTATTTAATAAACAAGTTACCTGGAAAGTTTGAAGCTTGAGTCTACAGTCTCTTACCTGTAGGCTGTGTTTAACAAACAAATTGCCTGGAAAGTTTGAAGCTTGAGTCTACAGTCTGTTACCTCTAGGCTGTACTTAACAAACAAATTACCTGGAAAGTTTGAAGCTTGAGTCTACAGTCTGTTACCTCTAGGCTGTACTTAACAAACAAATTACCTGGAAAGTTTGAAGCTTGAGTCTACAGTCTGTTACCTGTAGGCTGTACTTAACAAACAAATTACCTGGAAAGTTTGAAGCTTGAGTCTAAAGCCTTTAAGAAAATAGAGTCGTTACCTAACGCACAATAACAGGTGTTTTAGTCAACAAACATCTTATACAGTGACCGTAAATAGCTGTTTTATAAAGAGGACTAGCGTATAACCCGTCAAAGTGCTACCCTCCCCCCACCCCACCCCATAGTATACCATAACCTTACATTTCATAGCTAACTGAAATATATGAATTTTGCGAAATCAAGCTTGACCAACACGGAGGTAGAAAAGTGCAATCGAGGCTGTCAAATGTCGGTAAATTCTTTTGTGAGCCAATCAAAATTAAGAACATCTATGAATTGCATTCGTGGCGTATTCATAGAATAATTGTTGGTATAAATCAGTTAGATTAACAACTTCCTATATATAGAAAAAGCCAGTGCGTTTTGGTAACATTAAATCAAGTGTGACGTGACGTGACACACACACTAGCTCTTATATAGGTTAGATAACCGAGTTCCAGCCTCATAACACAAAATCAATGTTTTACAAATTGGGCTAAAGGTCCAACGGAAGACATTTCAAATTTTAGTTTTATAAAATCAGCTAAATTCTCTCCCGTGTCACAGAAACAACTTTTTATATATTAATTTACACCTGGGGACTCAGTGTTAAGTTTGTTTGTTTGTTTTTGAATTTCGCGCAAAGCTACACTAGGGCTATCTGCGCTAGCCGTCCCTAATTTAGCAGTGT
>NW_013678518.1:6040-9084 GCF_000517525.1 Limulus polyphemus | reverse complement strand
CGGGGATACGAACCCGCGACCCTCAGATTGCGAGTCAAGCGCCTTATCCCCCTGGCCATGCCGGCCCCTCAGTGTTAAGCTCAGCTCGAGGGCTTATAATGCTAGGATTCGGGGTTCGACTCCCGAGACGGATACAGTGCAACATTTTGGTAAAACAAAACAGACAATAAGTTCCCGATCAATGTTAAAATCCTGGGTTCGATTTCCCGCGGTGGAAAGAGTCCATTATTTTTCCTTTCACAAAGAAAATAACAACAAAAGATTTCCCGAAGAATTAAAAGGAAAATAATCAGAGAACCTAAGCCTTAACTCAACTTACAAGCAGATCTCTGAGCTATCAGTAAGTAAAATCATGGGTTCGAATACCACCCGTTTCAATTTTCATTTGTACTTCTTCAAAATGATAATTAATAACGGAATCTGTCGATTTGCGATGTAGCAAGGGCGTTTTAGATGCTTGAAGACCCTAATTGTTTTATTCTAGATTTATTTACCCTTTCTTTACGCCCCCACCTTTTCTTGGTTTCTTGCAATGAATGAATATCAAAGATTATGTTTTGCGTTATTGATCTGAGCAGTTTATCGATTTTTGGAATCGTACACGGAACATTTTCACTGTCCAATGATTGGCTTCGTTTTCCAGCCAATTTTTCGAATCATAATGGTTGTTTCTAGACAATTCAACGTTCGAGACTAAATCCGCGTCCAAATAATTTTGTTAAGAAACAAAACAAGCACAGATAGCTCATTGTACTCAAAAATAACTGGTTTTTAGACCTACTCGTCTCCAAGGTAAATTCAGCTAGTCACGAGAAGCTTTCAGAGATAATGACGTGTTCCGAGTAATTTCATAAATAAAAGTCCATTACTGCTCGTTATTCGGAAAGATTTATGTCTTTTGTTATTGGTCTGTCTATTGTCAAAGGTTCTTACTCTCAAGCTATAATGACAGGTAAACATCTGCTAAGTACGTTTACAACTTTCTGTGACGTTGCTGTAGTTAGTTGCTTGTGTGAAACGTTTGGGGGCAGAAGGATGTAGGGTCAAAGATCTTTAACACACGGCTTACCTTAGGCAAAATTCAAAAATACATTACATGATCTGGGTGTATTCAAACATGCCACTTACTAACGGGTAAGTTTCACCACTTTTGTTATCATACAGTTAAGTTACCCACTGGTAATTTTCACCACTTTAGTTATCATACAGTTAAGTTACCCACTGGTAATTTTCACCACTTTTGTTATCATACAGTTAAGTTACCCACTGGTAATTTTCACCACTTTAGTTATCATACAGTTAAGTTACCCACTGGTAATTTTCACCACTTTTGTTATCATACAGTTAAGTTACCCACTGGTAATTTTCACCACTTTTGTTATCATACAGTTAAGTTACCCACTGGTAATTTTCACAACTTTAGTTATCATACAGTTAAGTTACCCACTGGTAATTTTCACAACTTTAGTTATCATACAGTTAAGTTACCCACTGGTAATTTTCACAACTTTAGTTATCATACAGTTAAGTTACCCACTGGTAATTTTCACAACTTTAGTTATCATACAGTTAAGTTACCCACTGGTAATTTTCACAACTTTAGTTATCATACAGTTAAGTTACCCACTGGTAATTTTCACAACTTTAGTTATCATATACAGAATTTACTAACGGGTAATTTTCACAACTTTTGTTATTCATTCCGGTATGACTGTTAAAGTTACAGTGGTAAGTGAAACATTACAATTTTGACTTTATTCCTTTATGACTGATAAAAATGCTCTGCTACTCGAAACAGTACAATCTGGTCTTCCTTCCCGTATTACTGGTAAAGATACTTGCTATGTGAAACAGTACAGTCTGGCCTTCCTTCCCGTATTACTGATAAAGATACTTGCTATGTGAAACAGTACAGTCTGGCCTTCCTTCCCGTATTACTGATAAAGATACTTGCTATGTGAAACAGTACAGTCTGGCCTTCCTTCTCGTATTACTGATAAAGATACTTGCTATGTGAAACAGTACAGTCTGGTCTTCCTTCCCGTATTACTGATAAAGATACTTGCTATGTGAAACATTGTAGTCTGATCTATTATCCCGTATTACTGATAAAGATACTTGCTGTGAAACATTGCAGTCTGATCTATTATCCCGTATTACTGATAAAAATGAACAAATAAACACAATTTTGACTTGCATTGATTGTATCTATGTCCGCTTATATTTTAATGTTGACTTCCAGTTTTCCTTGACTCTGCTGGAGTGAGAGGTTTTCTACTCACGCCCACACAGGTCAAATACAGAAATGTTTATTTCACTCTCACACACAGACCAAAGACTGCTTTACGGTCATAATTCAAACAGAAATGTTAAAGTAGCATCCAATGTTGCATATTGCACCAACTGTTCTAACTAATATTTATAAGAGAAAAGCACCAATTTGGACAAGTATCTGTATCACCCCTTGAGTTTCTGGCCATTGGCATATGCAAACTTCACCCGAGTAAAAGGATTAGTACATGTTTATGGTCATTCAGCGTTTGAATGGGCTATCTGTGCTCTGCCCACCACGGGTATCAAAACCCGGATTCTAGCGTTGTAAGTCCGCAGACATACCGCTGTGCCACTGGGGGGCGAAGATTTAATAAAAAAAATATAATATCTCAGAATTCGCTAAATACATATCATATAATGTTTTATAATTAATTATTATATTTTATTGCATTACTGGTGTTATTTTCAAAACGATCTGTTGGTGGGGAACAAACGCAATAGACCCCTTAGCTGTTATTTAATATAAGCCCCGCGGCCACGAAAAAGGAGGTTATTTTACTAAAAATTTGGCCGAAAACAAATTATGAAACATATATAATCGAAAAAACGCATAAAGCCCAATAGTGATTATTAGTAAACATTTTAGCTACATTAGTTGAGCTGATTTCAACACAACATGTTAATTATTAGTAAACAGTTTAGTTACATTACTTGAGCTGATTTCAACACAACATGTTAATTATTAGTAAACAGTTTAGTTACATTACTTG
>NW_013678518.1:0-4988 GCF_000517525.1 Limulus polyphemus | reverse complement strand
AGTGTTTAGAACAATATATACTAATTTTTAAAATATCAAATTGAATTTTTGTTCAATGAAAATCTTTCCCCAAAAAACTTGAATATCTTGTAAATAATTTAATCCTTGTAGGCTCATTGAGTGATTTAAAAAAAAATAGGAATAACCTAACAAAGGAAGTTATTGCAGTGATACAGTATATAAACACTGAGGCTACTGTGCATCTTTACATAGTTTACGAATAACAACAGTCGGGTGTGACCAAGTAGTTATCACATCTGGACTGCGAATCCCAAGACTCACAATTCGCAAAAGCTCAGACTGAAGGCTTATAATGCTGACAAAACGGGTTTCGATACTTGAGGAAGGCAGAGCACAGATAGCCCATTGTGCAGCTTTGTGCTTAATTACAAACGAACAAACAAATCATAAGAGCTTTCAGTTTACATGTGTCACCCTACCCTTTTTTTAAGTTACACAGCTAACAAGAAGAAACGTGACACATAATCAAACTTAACAAGAAGAAACGTGACACATAATCAAACTTAACAAGAAGAAACGTGACACATAATCAAACTTAACAAGAAACGTGACACATAATCAAACTTAACAAGAAGAAACGTGACACATAATCAAACTTAACAAGAAGAAACGTGACACACAATCAAACTTAACAAGAAGAAACGTGACACATAAATCAAACTTAACAAGAAGAAACGTGACACATAATCAAACTTAACAAGAAGAAACGTGACACATAATCAAACTTAACAAGAAGAAACGTGACACACAATCAAACTTAACAAGAAGAAACGTGACACACAATCAAACTTAACAAGAAGAAACGTGACACATAATCAAACTTACATCTTTTCCAGTCATGGAATTTGTATTTTAATACGATCTGATTGGTGTAAATAATTCATTTCTGTACCACTTCTTCTTGGAATATCGCGTCGTTTTCTGTATAAATATTTAAAAAATAAATTTCAAAAAGACTGTTTCTGTTTTTCTGATAAAGATTTTTGTTCGAGAAAATAAAATGTACGTAGGAGAAAAAATATCTTCATTTTAAAAACATATTTTGATGAAGAATAAACTCGCCTAGCATATAGTTGCGGGTTCGAATCCCTGTCCCACCAAACATGCTCCCCCTTTCAGCCATGGAGGCGTTATAATGTGACGGTCAATCCCACTATTCGTTGGCAAAATAGTAGCCCAAGAGTTGTCGGTGGGTGGTGATGACTAGCTGCATTCCCTCTAGTCTTACACTGCTAAATTAGGGACGGCTAGCGCAGATAGCCCTCGTGTAGCTTTGCGCGAAATCCAAAACAAACAAACAGACATGGGAGCATTAGAATGTGATGGAAACCCCACTAATCAATGGTAAAGAGTATCCAAAGAGTTGGCGGTGGGTGATGGTGACTAATATGCCTTCTCATGCGAAATTCCACAACGACAACAAAAATCTTTTGTTTTCAATTCTTTAGTTCACTTCCGCGTGTGTAAATACTTTTCGAAGAAGTGTTTTTGTAAAGAGCTTGGGTAACGTTTTCACAAACTCAAGTTGGAAACAAAATTTGTTTTCCTTTCTAAGAACGGAGCAATTGAAACGTGTTGAGAAACACTGGTTTTGTCGTTTCGATTTTCCTGGAACGCCTTGGTTTCGACACATATACACTTCATCGGCCAAAAGGAACATGACTTGGAGCAGAGAAGAATTTTATGTTATGAATATCTTTCAAGCAATACAAACTTAAAACCACACCGATAATCCGACATTTTAATGACCACCTGTTGCCATTCTCTAGGGTCTAACAGATTGTTTCGTCATCTGTTGAATTGTCCTTAAACGATATAATAAAGTATTTCAATACTAGTAATAAATGACCTTATAATACCAAATATGTTGTTTTTTTTAATTGGACACTCAACGTTTCATTTTACAGTAAAAAATCTGCTAATCGATTAGAACTTATCAAATCTGGTGAGCTGACACACACGCATACACATAATGAATTATCTTTATAGCAAGAGACAAGACTAACAACAAAACGAGAAAATGTAATCTCTGTTAGAAAACAGGAAGTGTTACGAAACAAAGAATTGAAGAAAAAGAACCGAAGAATGGGGATCTTTGTTACAAACATGGAGGACGTAATCCGAAGAATGGGGATCTTTGTTACAAAACTGGAGGAAACTTTATACAGACAGTTGCAGTTTGTATTTTAGTGGAACGCTTCTGAAGAAGCTGTAAAGTGAACCGTTGAGTGTCCAATTATATCTGGTGTTCTAATGTCGTTTATTTCTGGTATTAGAATGTCTTTTATACGCCAATATGTATTACAGAAATTAAATAATGATAATAAAGTCATCTGTAATTGAACAAGATGGCGTCGACCGGTACTTCTTTTAACAAGAGTTGGACATGAATTTGTAAGATGCCATTCTTCCAGCAAAGTCCAAATGACATTAAAAGAGCAGGGGCTTGTTTGTTTTGGGTTTTTCGCGCAAAGCTACACGAGGGCTATCTGCGCTAGCCGTCCCTAATTTAGCAGTGTAAGAGTAGAGACAAGGTAGCTAGTCATCACCACCCACCGCCAACTCTTTTACCAACGAATAGTGGGATTGACCGTCACATTATAACGCCCCCACGGCTGAAAGGGGGAGCATGTTTGGTGTGACGGGGATTCGAACCCGGGAACCACAGATTGCGAGTCCGGGTAAGAGCTTATTGAAAAAAAAATTTAAAAAAATAACTTTCCGAGCATCGCAAGACAAGATTGTGTTTGGGGTGGGAGGTTGAAGTGTTAAGAGATACTATGATTAACCTCTGGTATACATGGGACAGAATGCTATCAGACCCTGTTTTTCCTATTCTGTTGGTCTTATAAATACTATAAATCTAAAACTAAACCCTATTAACACTTCATAGCATATAACCACTATTATTCTTTTGCTGTGTGTCATTCCTTCTAAAACTAAACCCCTTTTCTCTTCAACAACTCACAGGAAGTAGGATCAGGAGAATCTTTTAGTAGACAATTATTTTTCTTACCTGCTGTCATAGTCAGAGAACAAATTAGTAACGTCCCCACACACAGAGCCAAAACAATCGTAGATATGCTTGTCTTCATCGTGACGACGGAATTATTAAAAATAGTCTACGTACTCGGCTTAGAAACGGTTTAAATACTGTTCGGTTTTGTAAGCTGTACTATTGCAACAACCGTTGCGCAATGTTTCTTTAGTTGGAACAATGCTCTTGCTTCCACTTGCAGTGGTTTTATTGCGTGAAGTAGAAGCAAGACGCTGGTTCAAACGTAGAACAAACCGTGGGCGGTTTCTCCAATCGCCTGCAGGTATAAGTTGCTGCCGATAACGTCAAGACATTACGTACCGTGTTGTTGTTTTTTTTCCTTTGTTCTGTAAGCGTGGACAAAGAGCATAGAGCCAAATACACGTAATACACCAAATACAAAGAGCCAAATACGCGTAAGTGTATTCATAGGAATGGTGAAGTATGTTGTAATGTTAAATACATTACAACATACTAGATGGAACATAAGAGTGTCTCCCCCCCCCCCAAAAAAAAGGTAGGGTAGAGTTTGCTTTGTCTGAACATATCGGATACCGTGACGTGCACGGGGGCTCAAGCCCCTGCATTCCTTCTCTTGTGGCCCCTCAGTGGCACAGCAGCATGTCTGCGGTCTTACAACGCTAGAAACCGGGTTTCGATACCTTTGGTGGGCAGAGCACAGATAGCCCATTGTGTAGCTTTGTGCTTAACTTCACACAAACAATCCTTCTCTTGTGACACAAAAAGTGAGGACCTTTTTCATAAAAATTGTCCACATATGAATAAACAAAGTAAAACCAATACGTTTCGATCGAAACGTCGAAAGAACTATCGAAATCTGATGATCGAATCCCATATTTACAATAGACATTTTATAACGATTCCTCATCATGATGTTAACCAACAAATCTACAAAATAATATGTTGATACTCTCCGTAAAAGTTACTTTAAAATTTAAAGTTCTAAGCCTTAATTCTCGCCTTCTGTTTTACGAAAAGATCACGTAAATAACGTGGAAGTCCGAGAAACCAATATTTCTATAAGTGTAAATCCGGTGTTTAAGTCTTGAAAATAAAATACGTAATTAATCAAAAAAATAATTCCGACGACTCAGATTTTTTTTTAACTTGAGAACTACTAAATATTTGATTCGTTTGGATAATTAAACAAAACCGATAATTCATTAGAACGATTGGATTAATGGATTTTAAATAGTGACTTTGTAAAGACCAATCGGCATAACGTTACAATGGTTCTTATGTTTCTGTTTTAAGACCCGGGGTCGCGAAAAACTCGGCCCTCATATGACCGCGCCTTTTTCTTCTTCTTTGTTTGTTTTTGAATTTCGCGCAAAGCTACACAAGGGCTATCTGCGCTAGTCGTCCCTAATTTAGCAGTGTAAGAGTAGAGAAGGCAGCTAGTGGGATTGACCGTCACATTATAACGCCCCCACGGCTAAAAGGGCGAGCATGGGGATTCGAACCCACGACCCTCAGATTGCGAGTCGAGCGCCCTAACCACCTGACCATGCCGGGCCCTTTTTACAACTCACTACTTTTACACTTTCTATTGTAGCTAACGTACATCGCACGTGCAGTGCGTGAGGGTAATGTATAACAAAGACGACAAACATGACATGTTCCTTTCTTTTGTGTTCACATATTCTGTCAGTTACTACTGTTTCCATGCTTCTTACTATCTGATTGAAAATCTAAAAGTTGTGTTGAAATCAACTCAACTAATGAAGCTAAAATGTTTACTAATAATTACTATGTTGTGTTGAAATCAACTCAACTAATGTAACTAAACTGTTTATTAATAATTACTATGTTGTGTTGAAATCAGCTCAACTAATGAAGCTAAACTGTTTATGAATAATTACTATGTTGTGTTGAAATCAGCTCAACTAATGAAGCTAAACTGTTTATG
>NW_013678517.1:8971-11075 GCF_000517525.1 Limulus polyphemus | reverse complement strand
AGTTCAATTACTCACTACCTTCACCTTGTCCCGTCACGTTGTGACCATCTTATATATTACCCCAATCTAGTAATCTCCCGACAATTCACGAAGGTTCGAGAAAGAAGTGGCCGTGATACAGTATAGACTGATAACTCTATTTTTGAGTAAAATGTTATAATCACCAATAACGGTGAACACATAAACGCAGATAATTATTTGTACATTTTAAAATTTACGTAGTAGCATAATACACATAATTGAAGGTCGTATTATTAAGTGTAATAATACTTAGGCTAAGATGACACATGATAACTCATTCTAGCTTTTCCGCGATTCAGCACAAGCATTTAAATGACAACAAATTAAATTTTCTATTTAATAAAGAAAGAGATTGAACATTCACCACGATATTTTTTTATCTTTTTATTGAATTGTTGCGTCAGCGATGTCACGTGACTAGTATCACGCCACGTACTTCTCGAACCTTCGTGAATTGTCGGGAGACTACTAGATTGGGGGTAGTCTTGTATATATAAGATGGTCACAAAGTGACGGCAATAATGTGTAATTGAACTGCGGAGAGAGAACATTGTTGAGCACGTGAGACGTTCGTTGAGAATTATAGCGTTTGTTATAGCGCGACTGCTGAAATTAAGTGTATCGCAAAGTTATATTCAGAAAGAATAAACCAGTTTTATTTAAGAAAGGACTTGTGTCGCTGAAGTTTCGTCGGAACGAATTTACGGAAAATTAACTAACGAACGGAGACGTAACAGTATGTTTTCGACTCCCTAACTAAAGTCTTCGTCAGGCAATGAACAAATTTACATAGCGAATGTCCAACATCTTTATTTTAAATAAGAATATCTATGCAATGAGCCTGTAACAATAATAATTTCTGTTACATCAAATTTTAGGTAGCCTTCAAACCAAACATAACTCTTTACAACTTTCGATTAGAATAGACATAGCTATAAAAACCAATGTCTTGCTGATAAATCACAAATTTTGCTAACTTACTATAAAGATGAAGGACAATGAAATACACAGAATTTCAAAGTGGACATTTGACTCTCTTTCCTCTAGAAGTCATCAAGAGGCCTCGAAATTCTAGTAAAAAATCACAAAAAAATACAAAATTCTCTATCGTTAAGCAGCAGAAAATGCGCCTGTATATTCCCCGCCTATGTCTAACTGAAAAGTGAATGCGCACACAAAACCCACTTATCCCTCTAACAGTGAGACCCCAGAACTGTTCCTGAGGATATATTTCACTTAAGAGTAAAATTTTCTAATAGGTGCAATGCGTTGCTTAAAAATTTAAAACAGGTTAAAGTATAAGTTGAGTCCGCAAATTTAGGCTAATTACATCGTTGTTGTTTAAAGTATCAAGTACTGAGTGCACTACGAAACTCACATGAAAACAGTCCAAACGTGAATTAAAAGGACCATAATTCACGTCGTAGCCGAAAAATCGCTAACCGACGGGGCAGCCATTAGTTCTTTTTTAATAACTTCCTTTTTACCTTCCCATGAACTGAACTTGCACATTAATCAAGTGCTCTTCCTATGAACAGAATTAAACTTGCACATTAATTAAGTGCTCTACCAACTGAGCTAAAGAGTAAATAAATGGGCAACTGGAACTTTTAACAACTCAAACTACCATGAAATGAGCATTGTCACTTAGTTTTAGTAGATCATTACAAAGGAAAGAAGATAGAGCCGTGGTAGAGTACTGAAGTCTGGAAGACCGAACTGTGAAAACTGAACTGTGGAAGATCGAGCCATGGCAGAGCACTGAAGCCTGGAAGATCGAACTGTGAAATAGTACTGAACTGTGGAAGATCGAGTTGTGGTAGAGCACTGAAGTCTGGAAGACCGAACTGTGAAAACTGAACTGTGGAAGATCAAGCCATGGCAGAGCACTGAATTCTGGAAGATTGAACTGTGAAATAGTACTGAACTGTGGAAGATTGAGCCGTGGTACAGTACTGAAGTCTGGAAGACCGAACTGTGGAAGATCGAGCCATGGCAGAGCACTGAATTCTGGAAGACTGAACTGTGAAATAGTACTGAACTGTGGAAGATTGAGCCGTGGTACAGTACTGAAGTCTGGAAG
>NW_013678517.1:5195-8045 GCF_000517525.1 Limulus polyphemus | reverse complement strand
CTGTGAAATAGTACTGAACTGTGGAAGATTGAGCCGTGGTACAGTACTGAAGTCTGGAAGATCGAGCCATGGCAGAGCACTGAATTCTGGAAGACTGAACTGTGAAATAGTACTGAACTGTGGAAGATTGAGCCGTGGTACAGTACTGAAGTCTGGAAGATCGAGCTGTGGTAGAGCACTGAAGTCTGGAAGATCGAGTTGTGGTAGAGTACTGAAGTCTGGAAGATCGAACTGTGAAAGAATACTGAACTGTGGAAGATCCAGCAGTGGCAGAGTACTGAAGTCTGGAAGATCTAACTGTGAAATAGTACTGAACAGTGGAAGATTGAGCCGTGATACGGTACTGAAGTCTGGAAGATTGAACTGTGGAAGATCGAGCTGTGGTAGAGTACTGAATTCTGGAAGATTGAGCCGTGGTAGAATACTGAAGTGTGTAAGATCGAACTGTGAAAGAATACTGAACTGTGGAAGATCCAGCAGTGGCAGAGTACTGAAGTCTGGAAGATCGAACTGTGGAAGATCGAGCCATGGCAGAGGACTGAATTCTGGATGATAGAGTCATGGCAGAATACTGAATTCTGGATGATCGAGTCATGGCAGAGTACTGTATTCTGGAAGATCGAGCCATGACGGAGTACTGTACTCTGGAAGATCGAGCCATGACGGAGTACTGTACTCTGGAAGATCGAGCCATGACGGAGTACTGAATTCTGGATGGTCAAGTCGTGGCAGAGTACTGAACTGTGGAAGATCGAGCCATTGTAGAGTACTGAACTCTGGAAGAACGAGCCATGGCAGAGTACTGAAGTCTGGAAGATCGAACGGTATTAGAGTACTGAACTGTGGAAGAACGAGCCATGGCAGAGTACTGAACTGTGGAAGATCGAACGGTATTAGAGTACTGAACTGTGGAAGATCGAGCCATTGTAGAATACTGAACTGTGGAACACGTAGTCAAGAAAGTTGATACAAATGTGCATTTGAAAAGCTGTGTGTAGCAAGAAGAAAAAAGATAGCTTTAAGGTTTTTAAAAAAATTACTGTTGGAGGAGTTTTCTTGTTTATCATGGAGGTTCTGTTGGTATATCTTAACGTGGAAACCACTTCTTTTTAGCTTTTATTGAAACTTTACAGCTTCTGAGTTTGGTCAATAGTGTGTAATAGGATTCTAGTCTGTTTTAATGGGCAACAGTGGTAGCATGCTCCACTGTGACTTTCCTGTTTGTGAATGTTATCCAAACCACCACGTTATGCACGTGTCTTCAAAGTAAATAGTGTTAGTTTATGTAGTTACAATAACGTAGATGATATGTATATTCACACAGTATAAAATTAACCACAAGCTTCACTGGAAAGTATGACTGAAAAGGTAAATTTTTGAGAAGCTTACTAGATGAAAATACAGATAATTATAGTTATCAGATAAAAAAAAACACAAGAATTGCATAAAATTACTTGATATTCTTACTGGCATCAATATGAAGGATTTTACTACTTTATATGATCATACAAGTTTTAATAAATTCTCATTCAGTTGGGCTTACTTGTAAGATTAATATAGTACTTTTTAACAAGTGATTGATGATAAAGAAATTGAAGCACATTAAAACTTAGTTTACTGCAGTAGGGGTGGTTTACAGAGGAGAAACAAATAAATATCATTTATAATGGTTGAAGACAGCTTGAATGGAACGTTGTACATTTGCTGTTATGTTAAACTTATATTAAAGTTTTTCTTCATTACCCATTCAACCCGTCTCCAACCATTATTAGTCTCAAAGTGGGTTCCTCGTCGTCGAAATATCATTTAGTTTGTAAGATTAAATTTTCCCCCATTTGTAGAGCTGATTGTTTATAAAATACTGTTGTTTTGATTAATTAAATACTGTTATATTTCTTTTACATGGACTCAAACAGTGCTGTCTGCTACGTGAGCATGCCATTGTGAAACCTGGGTAATATAAAGACTTGTCTATATCACTGGTTTTTTTAAGCCATCTTTGTACACTTCCATGAGATCGTGATCACCTTTTCTACACTGATATTGCAAAATTTTGTACAAACAATACGTACGTCAGCTCTGACAAACTACTTGCTACTCAGTATTCACAAAAATTATAAAAATACAACTGTGACACAATGAAGAGTAGTAACGTGTGAAAGGTGTTTTATTCATTCCTTATACTGGAATTATTACTGCATCATCATGAAAGACAACAAATTGGAGAGAGAGAAATATATTTTATTCATATATACACATACAAATAACGTGCTTGCTCCCATTTCCCGAACATACCCCAAAATATCACTTTTGATGATATTTTGAAGCACTGTAATTTCTTTAATATATGGATTTTTCCTTTGAAGAAAGCTTTTAAAGACACAATAATGCTGCAACCTAAATAATTTCTCTAACTTTAAAATGGATCTCTTTCAGGAACCTGCTTGTGTGCCAAGTACAAAAACCCAATGCTTGATAACGCACTAACCAAAAATATCACATCAAACCAGCGATGATAAAAGTTGAACTGGAGCTCACCCAGAACTTGTGTTATAATAGACCTTAGAAAAAAAAATTCTATTAGTGTTATAAACTTTCAAAATCAAAAAATCCATTATAGTAAAAATACCATAAAATAAAACTAGTACTTATTTAAATCTTGTTGATACACTTTGGACTTTTATCTTTACACTTTTTCTTTTAAAATTACAAAGAAATCTTTGAAATAGTTAAGGAAAAGTTAATAATTGTTTCATTCATTTGCATATGTATTCAGACTTATGTTAAGTATTTATATCTATATAATATGCTATGTATATATAACAGCCATGTGTTATGTATTTATATCTA
>NW_013678517.1:0-4258 GCF_000517525.1 Limulus polyphemus | reverse complement strand
TTATATATTTATCAATAAGACACTTGGTTTCTAAGCAGTAAATTATATATTTATCAATAAGACACTTGGTTTCTAAGCAGTAAATTATATATTTATCAATAAGACACTTGGTTTCTTAGCAGTAAATTATATATTTATCAATAAGACACTTGGTTTCTTAGCAGTAAATTATATATTTATCAATAAGACACTTGGTTTCTTAGCAGTAAATTAATATCAAAACAGTTTTCTAACAATTCTGGACTAGAGTCGAACTGCTCACATTACCTAAAACTATCGTAGCAAGTTTCGATAAAACTTACCTGTACTCTGGAGGCATGTTCATCCTCATAAGAAGAACAGATGATACAAAGTACATTCCCTGTAAAACACGCCAATCATAAAACAACAGTATTAAACCAATTTCACTCAACAAACATTGCTTTACGGAATAAAGAAAGTAGTTTACATTCTGATAAACAATAATCCGAAATAAGGGTATAAAACAAATTAGTTTTTGGGTTAACCTAAGGGACTATATAAAGTTCCTCAACACTACTTCTGGGATTGTTATGTTTAAAGCAATTAAGTTGTGTACGTGTATGGATGGGTATGTGTGTATGTACTTATATGTACAAAAAAATCACAAAAAAACAACATAACAACTACTTGTATCACTTTAACATAAATAAAATACAAATTTGACCAAGTTTTAGGGAACTGACTATACAATGAATAGGTATTTTATAATATTTTAAAATGTTCCTCTTTAAGAACGTCTGGCTGAAGAACACTTGATTCGCTTATCTAAGTCTACTTACTATTATTTCACTGACTTAAAGAATTTCACATTCAAAATAAATAGAAAATGACCACTTCAACAATCAAAAGGCATAAAAAAACATGAAGGATTTATATATTGCCAAAATAATGAATAAATACCATAAAAAATTATTTTGGGAATAAATAAGCCTTCATATCTATCAAATTTTATACACATTGTTGGCTTTTAAAAATTATTTGTTTTTAGCTTTTTTTAGGCTTATCAGCTCTGTGCTTTTCTTCTGTCAATCAGACCATAACAAGACCAAGAAAAAATTCCCTCCATGATCTCTACTATAATTAGGCAAACTCAGAATATTCTGGGAGAATACATCACATGCAATGGATATTTATTTCACATTTTAAAATCCATATTTAACTGATTTCACTCTTATTAATTTAAAATTTTCAAGTGACCTCTGTTGGCAACTTTCCTGATACTAAAAAAAATATAATAATAATAGGATTTCTGAAGTGTTTGTCAGTGAAGTAATTAGAAGAAATATAGGTTTATTTTACAACAAATGTACCTATTCCCTTTAAAATATTGCTCTCATATCCAATGTTAAGTCCCTCTACAATATAAATTATTGTGTTAAGTGAAATCAGAAGAGCCAATCAAAAAATTAAATATATTTAATTCTGTGCCTACTGATAAAGAAATGTTAGTGGAATGCTTAAATTAGTAAAATGTAAAGCAAAATTAAATTAAACCAGTTTTTACATAATGCTTAGTTAAGTTTTCACCAGTATGTTCATACAAATGTCATTAACAAGTAGGTCCACAGGAATAAGGTAACGTGTGCAGACACAAAATATAAAGAAAGAATAATCTATCTTAAACAATGTTTTTATAACCACAATGTTTACAGCCAACTTAATGTTTACATCAGTACAGTACCAAAATAAATAATTCACTGAAAATGTTTAAGGTTGGTATAAATACCTATATCACATGTTGACATCGACTTGTTTCGAGTTCCATTAGTTCTTTTTTGGGATTTGATAAAGGGTCCCAACATGAGGATTCAAATGTTATCCCCCAACCAAAAGGTAAATCTATATCTACAAAGTTTGATGGCTTGGTGATAAACATTGAAATACCGTGTACAATTATCTGGTCTAAAGCTACAACTACAATGTTTGACTTAGCTATAAACCTTGAAATACCACCTACAATTATCTGGGCTAAAGGAACAACTACAATATTTGACTTAGTTATAAATCTTGAAATACAACCTACCATTATCTGGGCTAAAGCAACAACTACAATGTTTGACTTAGTTATAAACCTTGAAATACCACCTACAATTATCTGGGCTAAAGCAACAACTACAATATTTGACTTAGTTATAAATCTTGAAATACAACCTACCATTATCTGGGCTAAAGCTACAACTACAATGTTTGACTTAGCCATAAACCTTGAAATACCACGTATAATTATCTGGGCTAAAGCTAATAGTAAAGTGTTTGAAGACTTGGTTATAAACCTTGAAATACCACCTACAATTACCTGGGATAAAGCTACAACTACAATGTTTGACTTAGTTATAAATCTTGAAATACAACCTACCATTATCTGGGCTAAAGCTAATAGTAAAGTGTTTGAAGATTTGGTGATAAATCTTGAAATACTAGTTACCATTACCTGGGCTAAAGCTAATAGTAAAGTGTCTGATGATTTGGTGATAAAACTTGAAATGCCACCTACCATTATCTGGGCTAAAGCTAGAACTATGATGTTTGAAGATTTGGTGCTAGAAATAGCATAGAAGAACTGGAATAGAAAAACAATCTCATTACTAATGATTTTAGCTGAAACAGAATCTCATTACAAACATCATTACTACTGATGTTAACTGAAACACAAACATCATTACTAATGATTTTAACTGAAACATAAACATCATTACTACTGATGTTAACTGAAACACAAACTTCATTACTAATGATTTTAACTGAAACACAAACTTCATTACTAATGATTTTAACTGAAACATAAACATCATTACTAATGATTTTAACTGAAACATAAACATCATTACTAATGATTTTAACTGAAACACAATCTCATTACAAACATCATTACTACTGATATCAACCAATGTATACATGTAGCCAAGAAGTTTAGAAAACAGCAGACTATGGATGTATACATTAAGATAAACTAACATACACAGAAGTGGAGAAGTTTAGAAAACAGCAGACTATGGATGTCTACATTAAGAGAAACTAACATACATAGAAGTTTAGAAAACAGCAGACTATGGATGTATACATTAAGATAAACTAACATACACAGAAGTGGAGAAGTTTAGAAAACAGCAGACTATGGATGTCTACGTTAAGAGAAACTAACATACATAGAAGTTGAGCTCTGGAGTTCTCTGTTAGAGAAAATAATACCATTAGATACAGGTCAAGTTTTAACTGCTATAAAACATGTAAACACATAAAAATAGTACACTTATTTATTTCTGTGCACAGCAGAAACAAACTTATCAAAAACTTTACTTTTAATATTGTAAATCAACAGACAAAAAACTGTAAATCTGTTTAAACAATAGAAAACAACACATCTTAACATTAGAAACAGCATAAAATAACTAATAATTAATTCAGGACTACTGAGTTACTGATGACAATTTTAACATATAAGTTGAGAAACAGAGTTTACTTTTGTTAAGGTGATGAGTAGACCACGAATAGAGGTCACGACAATAACGCCTACCAGAATGAAAGATATATGTTGTGACCAAAACTTAACCTGCAAAGAAGAAACAAAACCATAATTATAACTCATCACTAACCTTAGTAGCAATATGTAGTTAATAAAAGAAATGAAAATAGTTTGTTTGTTTTATACAATTCTAGAATCAACCAATGAAAAAATTAACTTTCAATTAATGTAGCTACAAAATGTACTGGTCCTTGACATATCATGTTACAGCACAGAGAGTATAATAGTTGATGTAAAGTAAAACATGACACTTTAATCATGTTACAGCACACAGAGTACAGTAGTTGATGAAAAGTAAAACATGACACTTTAATCATGTTACAGCACACAGAGTATAGTAGTAGATGTAAAGTAAAACATGACACTTTAATCATGTTACAGTACACAGAGTATAGTAGTAGATGTAAAGTAAAACATGACACTTAATCATGTTACAGCACACAGAGTATAGTAGTAGATGTAAAGTAAAACATGACACTTTAATCATGTTACAGCACACAGAGTACAGTAGTTGATGTAAAGTAAAACATGACACTTACATCAAAGTTAATGCACACAGAGTATAGTAGTAGATGTAAAGTAAAACATGACACTTTAATCATGTTACAGCACACAGAGTACAGTAGTTGATGTAAAGTAAAACATGACACTTTAATCATGTTACAGCACACAGAGTACAGTAGTTGATGTAAAGTAAAACATGACACTTACATC
>NW_013678516.1:11538-12242 GCF_000517525.1 Limulus polyphemus | reverse complement strand
TCAGTTATTTCAATATATAATGAAACAAATAATTAGGAAAAATACTTGAAAGTTTGGTTATTTTACAATAGATGGAGAAAAATTAAGAAAAATACTTGGAGGTTCAGTTATCTCTCGATAGATGTAGAAACAAATAATAAGGAAAAATACTTGGAAGTTCAGTTATCTCACAATAGATTGAGAAAAAGTTAAGAAAATATACTTGGTAGTTCAGTTATCTCTCAATAGATGAAGAAAAGAAATTAAGAAAAATACTTTGAAGTTCACTTATTTCTCAATAGATGGAGAAAAAATACATGAAAGTTCAGTTATATCTCAACAGGTTGAGAAAAAATTATGAAAAAAATATTTTGAAGTCAGTTATCTCTCAATAGATGGAGAAACAAGTAATAAGGAAAAATACTTGGAAGTTCAGTTATATCTCAATAGATGGAGATATAATAGTTAGAAGTTCAGTTACCTCTCAATAGATGGAGTAGAAAATTAAGAAAAAATACTTGTTAGTTAAGTTATATCTCAATAGATTGAGACTGTACTGAAAAGAAGTAAGTGCTGTCACTACCTTATATTTGCACAACAAACACGTCCTAATGCTCGTGAAATAACTATCAAATCAAATCCCCTTGTGTTCATTCCAGAATGAAAGATGCATAATGTATGTTTATTTCTTAATTTTTATGGTGGTTGTGAGATCCGTCAAACTT
>NW_013678516.1:9493-10643 GCF_000517525.1 Limulus polyphemus | reverse complement strand
TGGTGAATGGGTTTTTGACACCCTCTTTCTATGATCATCAAGGTTTGCAACAGGGGTGTCCATTATCTCATCTTTTGTGTACCTTAACGAAAGAGTGTTTGTTGTCCTATATCAATTCTTCCTCAATTCGTGGTATCCCATTGCCTGGGGGGGGGGGTTCTGTTACGTATATATGTCATGCTGATGATGTAAAGCTTTTCTTGTCTGATCATCCTCTCCAGGTACTACTCTTGTTGTCGTTGATAAATATTCCCAGGTTAGTGGGGCACAGCTGAATCTGGAAAAGACTCTGGCGAGGTGGTTGAGAAAATGGGCTTCTTCCTCTGACAAACCTTTTGGTTTGTCAAGGACGAACTCTGGTTTTAGGCATTTTGGGGTTCAGTTCCTTTCAGCACCTATTGTTACTTGGGAGGAAATTATTGGTCGTATTTATTCTGTTGTTCAAAATTTTCGTTTATGTCTGGCTAACGTTTTTCTTGAGTCACATATTATTTGTCAGCAAATCTTGTCTCTCATGTGGTATGTAGGTGCTGTTTTCCCTCTGGGAAATGTTAGTGCTCGGGTTATTGGTGGCATTGTCTTTTTTGTGTGGGGGGAAACGAAAATAATATCCCAACTTTCTTTACATTTACCAACTCGTCGCGGGGTTCTGGGGATCCCCTGTATTTAAACTATGTGCCTCATATTATTAATTGCTTTAACAGTGAAATTTTTCTCCAGGGAGGTCCATCCCTGTTCTATCCTATCTCGTTATTTGTTAGAGGTGGGACTCAGTGTTTTTGGTTATCCTATTTCCTTGTTATCTCCCCTGTGTTCGGATCCTTCTTTCTGGTGTATCAAAGTTGTTCGTCGTTGTCAGAGGGAGATTCATGATTTTGATGTATCTGCTCCATCTAGTTCACTCTATCGTATTCTAGCTCCACAACATCTTCATTGCACTGAACAGCATTATCCCCATATAGTACGGGATTTTATTTGGGCTCAAGTCACATTGCGTCATGTGTAGCATCATATACAGATCTTCTGTTGGCGCATTGTTAACAATGTTCTTCCAGTTTGAGAGCATCTTTACCTTTGACATATCAGTACCACAAAATTGTGCCCAATCTGTCATGCCAGGATTGAGTCTGTGATGCATCTTTTGGTGTAG
>NW_013678516.1:5803-8565 GCF_000517525.1 Limulus polyphemus | reverse complement strand
AACTAGGACTAGAAACTTGTAAGGACGGGATAAACTAAGTACAAAAAATTGATGTAAAGAAAAGTTTACCAGTGGAACTAAGTGTTAAAGTAATTCAAATTTTAGGCTTAATTGCTAAAAGTATAACAAATAAAATGGATGACTTTAGTAAGAATCTTTATTATGAAATTAAACTTTCAACTGTTAATGAAGTCATAATTATGGGTAATTTTCATTTCAGGCATATAGGTTGGAAAAGGCCACAGTCAAACCATGAGGGAGAAAGGTTTTTGGAAACTGTTCAAGTGGCTTTCTTCATCAACTGGTCAAGGAACCAACTAAAAACAATGCTATTTTAGATATAATGTCAAATACAGAAATGATTGAAAGCGTGAAAACTGGGAAACATCTGGGTGAAAGTGATCATTGCTCTATTAGATTTGATGTTTTGCTGCATGTGGAGATAAGGAATAGTGATATTTTGATTACAAATTTCAGAAAAGCAAATGTTAAAGGAATGCAACAAGAATTAGCTGTTGTGAATTGGGCAGCTGAGTTACTTGAAGACAGTGATTCAATTTGGAATTTTTTTAAATGTTCAAGGTAAACGTATTCCTTACAGAAAGAAAAGGATGACTGCTAGTAAAAAACCGTATTGATTTAGAATAAACTACAACACCGAAAAGGCTGTATGAGAAAAGTTGGCTGAAAATGTAAAATTAACAGTAAAAATGTCTATAAATAGATTAAGATTACACAAAATGTTAGGGTAGAGGTATGACCTTTGAAGGATTATAAAGGAAGACTTGTATCTCATGGTTGATTATGAGATGGCCGAGTTATTAATTTCTGCTTTTTTATTCACTGTTTACTAATGAATATTTAAGCAGTATTTCACAGTTGATAGATGGAAACAAGATAAGGTAGGAAAATATGACTTAATTAACTCTGAGCTTGTTAAGAATAAGTTTAAAGAAAAATAAGTCTCCTGGGCCATAAAATATTTCCACAAGTGTTTTGAATGAGGTTATTAATTCGATATGTATATATTTTTTTCTATGTTCTTGAACAGTAGGCAGGTACCAGAGAATTAGAAGTTAGCTAATGTCATTCTTCTTTTCAAGGGAAATAATAAAAATTCTCCCAGTAATTACAGACCCATTATTCTTACATCAGTTGTAGAAAACGTTTTGGAAAGTCTGATAGAAGATGCTTTGCAAAGTCATTTAACAAAGTTTAGAATTTTATTAAATAGTCAACACCAAGGGAAAAATCTTGTCTTACAAATCATTCAACGTTCTTTGAAAAGGTTACTGCTTATGTAGATCAGGGTAAGAGTGGTATATTTGGTGTATCTGGATTTTCAGAAAGCATTTGACAATGTGCCACATAATAGGCTTGTAAAACAATTATCTCTATAGGTGTGGGAGGGATAAGTTAGCAAATCAGATAGAAGAGTGGCTGGATGGAAGAAAGCAAATGGGTTGTTACAAATGGAGTTCAGTCAAACTGGAATAATGTCACAAGTGGGGTACCTCAGGGTTTTAGAACCTTTTCTCTTTTTTGATTTACGTTAATGACATAGATGAAGGAAGGGTCAATAAATTACTTAAATTTGCAGATGATATTAAGATCTTTGATGTTGCTATTTGTGAAAAAGCTACTGCTGATTTACAAAAGGATTTATATCATTTAGTGAGTTGGCCAAATAAATGGCAAATGGTTTTCATTATAATAAATGCATGTAGGTTATCATAATTTGAATTATAAGTACAATTTGGATGGGAGTAACCTTAAAAGTGTCATGAAAGAAAGGGACCTTGGTGTAATGGTTGATTAGTTTTAAGCCATCCAAGCAGTGTACTGTTGCTAGTGGTAGAGCAAATCGGACTTAAGTTGTATCTGTGTATGTTTTCTTATGGCAAAGCCACATCGGACTATCTACTGTGTCCACCGAGGGGAATCGAACCGCTGATTTTACCATCGCAAATCCGAAGACTTGCCGATGTCCCACTGTCGGACTAGGTTGTGTATACAGAAATATTGAATGCAAGTCTAAACATATTATAATTTCATTGTATAAGTCACTCGTTAGGCCAAATTTGGAATATTGTGTTCAGTCTTGGACTCCTCGCCCTAGGAAGAATATTGAATTGTTGGAAATGGATCAGAAAGAGTCAGTAGAATAATGCCTGGGATGGACGAGTTGTCGTACAAGTAAAGGTTTTAATCTCTGAAATTACTTTCAGTTGAAAAAGATAAGAATTATGAGACATTTGATGGAGGTGTTTAAGGTTAAATGGAATTAATGTATCATCTTTTTCAGTATAACTTTAACATGGTGGTTGACCTTTAGAACTGATTGCCTTCGAATGTTGTGGAAGAAGTAAATTTATGCACGTTTAAAAGAAAAATTGATAGCTACGTGAATGGTGAGTGTTGGCTAGTTTTTGTTGTTTTTTTTTCTGTTATGTTGCCACTTTTTTGTGTGTGCGCGCGCGCGCTTAAAGATATCTCGAAAACGGCTGAATAGAGTTTGTCGAAAGTTCGTGTACATTTGGACTATGACCAGATTATAAAGGTTACACTCGAATGTTGTTTCGATACACTTAATGTATGTAGCATTTTTAAGTTCTCTCACTCATG
The DNA here is from genome assembly GCF_000517525.1 of Limulus polyphemus. Lineage (NCBI taxonomy): Eukaryota > Metazoa > Arthropoda > Merostomata > Xiphosura > Limulidae > Limulus > Limulus polyphemus. The sequence continues at coordinate 5,940 of NW_013678516.1, read as the reverse complement.
TCAGCAGTTTTCTGGTGTGGAATAGAGTACTAGATGTTGCTAAAGTATTATTCTAAATCGTATTATAAAGTTTCAAGACAACTGATACTCTAGAAGATTATTAATGAAATTCACGTTATAGAAACCTTTGGTTCATT
>NW_013678516.1:1633-5081 GCF_000517525.1 Limulus polyphemus | reverse complement strand
CAAGCGTTATCACAGATTATAAAGTATTCTCCCCAATAGTAGGGAGTTTTTATAGGATCAATGAAGAAGAAGAAGAAGAAACTGAATCTCTGCTAAACGAAAACGTAGGAAACTTTCTTGAATTATGTAATCTCTTATCCAATTGTTGAAGATTTGTTAATAAGTATTGAAACGCTAAATTCGTAGCTTTAATGGAGTAGAAATTATACACCGACTAACATATAACCAGATTTTTTATGAAGGTTAATTTAACCACAGAAATAAACTATTATATAATCTATTCATCTTTTCGTTTGTGTTATTACTAAATATCAAAGTTATCGAGCTGTTAGCAGAATTTGCCTGTCAGAGAAGTTAGGAGAACAACCCAATTTAAGATTATGGACAATACCGTTATTTCTTTGGGTTTAAAGGATTACATGAAGAATTTGCACTAAACATAGATCTTGGCGACTTAGATGTTTAAAACTTACGTTGTGTACAAGTACGAGTTACACATCCAAAACTGAAAGTAGTCAGTCAGAAACAGAAGATAGGTTACGTACTCACAAATGTTGAGAAAGAGAATGTCATTAATGTAGATTTAGCTATCTGTATCCTTATTTAAAGATAAAGAATAAATACATTAGTTTTTCTACAGACTGTTGAGTAGCATACAAAACATATTCTTGTTCAAGTAAGTTAAATTTGAAATATATTGAACATTCAGCTTATTTTGGTGCAAAAATATATTTTATAATGATTAGCACTATGGCTATATTTTCCAACTTTTTGTAGACTAGCCCTGTCTGAACTTTTCACTTACTGCTATACGTCGAGCACATTGAATGTTACATCTCATTAATTAATTAATCGTTAAACATTAATTGTTAATTTAAATTTGCAATTATTTAACAATTAATTATCATATCATTTGCATAATGATTACTATAAACGTTACACTTCGTTATTCATAGTGCTATCATTACTACTCATGAGGTTACAAATCATGTACATACTTTATATCAACATTAATATCTCTACGTCACCGATAAGGGAAACTGGTGTCAGTTTCAATTTATTTGAAATAAAAATTTTTGTGATTGACTGGAAGGTGAGTTAGCATTTAAATGTAAAATAAAATTGTATAGTTAAACTAAACAATAGAAGGAATAACAAAGTAAGTGTAAACAAAACCATAACGAAATTAAAATATAATTTGCTATCTCACACTCCTTCCCCTTTTAAAAGCCACGTTGATTATATAAATTAATCAAAATTCCCAATTTTTGTATTTTTAACACTGACATCATGAATTCTATAGAGTTCCAGTACAGATACCTTACAAGGAAAAAAATCGTTCATGTTCTTGAATCTTCAAATTGATCTTCTCTAGCTTCGTATTCTGGTTCACCTTTCAAGAACTTTGAGGTCGAAGACCAACTACGTTGAACAGAAGACACGGAAGTTGTCAACTGGATACAAAGGATGAGAGGTGGAGACACAAGAGCATGTCCTGATGGATTAATAAGTAGTAGAACTCTCGTAGACCTACAAAATAACGATGTCATCATTAGAATCATGAACACAGTAAACAATAAACTTCGAGTCAAATCTGGATAGGACATTGCAAGATTCGAGGCTCTACAGGTAGTACTTCTACATCAAAGAAAATCAGAAGTAGTTAACTTTGAGGAAAGATGTAAAAAGTCTGATATCAAATGCTTACTTGAGACAGTTTACACCACCTCACTTACCAATACTTAATAACCAAATCCCTAGAGCTGATCAGTGTAAGGGGGATTTCGTGACTTAGACAAAAACAAATTACATATCTCACAAGACTGATACAGGAGATGTAGCCCCAATACTTTAATTAGCCAGACAAATAGCCTAAGGCTTTTAAAAAGTCAGAAGCCATGAATGCACAAGAAATGATAGAACCAATGCTAGTCCATTGTCATCATCTATTTTATTCTTGAAGAAAAATGATGTATCCACTGAAAGTTGAATGAAGTCACAATAAAGAATATCTATCCACTGCCGAGGACTGACATTATGTAATGTACCTACTAACTTTCAACATTGCATAGTGTATTCTATCTGAACTATGATGAAGCGTCATACCCATCTACTTAGCTGACATAATTGCACATGAAAAGACCTTTGATAATGCCTATAATGAGCTAAGAAGAATTATGAATCAATTGAGGAAAGAGTGAATTATTTCATAAACAGGTGAGTTTTCTGAAATGCGTAGTCAGCAGAGAGTGTGTCTACAGGCACATAAAAAATTGACTTCATTCAGAATTGGTCAACACCAAAGAACCTGCATGAGGTAAGAGATTTCTTGACTGTGCTCTTATTACTATCACTTTGTAAAATAATTCTCTGACATAGCTGATCATTTACACAAATTACTTAAAGAGCCAACTAAGTTTTATTGGACTGCTTACTCTGAATAAGCATTCAACAAACCAAAGAAATAATTAATTGCTACTACTGTTTTAAAGAAAAGAACATATGATTACCTACCATAGCAAGGCAATGAATACCACAGAAAGGAGGTATTGTACAACTTGTAAAGAGATACTAAGTGTTTTTCGAACCTTAAGCCATCTCCACCATTACATATATGGACAAAAGCTCACACTTCAGACAGTGAATTTTCACAATCCAGAAAGCATAGCAAGATATCTCCCAAAATTCCTAGGATATGACTCTAATATCATTTATTGCCCTGGATAAAACCATAAAAATGCTGACAAAGTATCCTGAATATCATGTTTTTCTGTAGAATGCAAATACTATGGAAATAAAGAAGCACAATCTAAAGTACAGCACAGTATAATCCAAGAATTGACATCTACAAATGAATATGAAAACTAATATGGACCAACACTCAACTGAAATATACTCAGATAAAATAAATCAGTTTTTAGTGATCAAGAATAGGGCAAAAGGGTGCTCATAGCAAACAATTGCTCTGTATAGCCCGAAGACAAATATATAATTGGATTCATTATGCTTACAAGAGGAATGGTTATGTCGGAAATGGGAAGATTCCCAGTAGACATAAGTAACGATTATAGCTCGTATTTCATCAATTTCTACATTCTGAAGCACTCTATTATTTCCACAGCTTTCAACAGCTGGACAGTTAAGTATTATTAAGAAAACTCTGGGAAGTAACAGAACACTTCTATTGGCTTGAGTGCCGGGTACCTGTAGAAAATTGGTGCAAATTGTTTGAACTATGCTGTTAGGAAAAACGTCCATAATAGAAACGGCATGGACAACTACAATAGTAATGGCCAGAAGTGTACGCTATTCCTACCCAGAAAGCAGTAATTGTAGCAAGAAAATTCATCAGTGAATACGTTTCAAGATCTAGCATGCCTATGGAATTTCATTCACATGATTAAGCATTATTTGTAGAAATGTATTCAGGTCCTAAAGATAAAAAAGT
>NW_013678516.1:0-1153 GCF_000517525.1 Limulus polyphemus | reverse complement strand
TACATTTGCTGTCATGTTAAACTTATATTAAAGTTTTTCTTCATTACCCATTTAAGCCGTCTCCAGCCATTATATGATACATATATGTACTATACAAATAAAAAGAAATGAATTGTATTTGTAATTTTAACGTATTGTTCATTACTTTGATTAAGTAATAGCACGGTTTCATTTTCTTTTTATTGTATGTTGATTTTATTTATATGATGTACAATTTCTTTATTTTTTCTGCACTACACAATCAGCAGTTAAGTGTTACCCTTTATTGTGTATTTCTTGCCCTTTCTACTCTCACACTTCACGTATATTTCATATTAAATTGGTTTACATTGCAATATTTTTTCTATTGCATTAAAATTATATTTTGCATCACATGATATATATATGTATGATAATTTCTAAGTCGCCTTACTTTGTAAGTAGAGGATTGATTTCTATCTAAACATATGTATTTATTATCTGCAAGTATTTTTCATTTTAAACATTATATTTACTAGTATGTTTTGTGTTTCACTTGATGTTTTATTTTAATTTCGATTTGAGGAGTTTTTCACTTTATGTTGTTTTGAAATACAGGAATCCCTCGATTAGTGCGGTTAATGTGTTCTTTAAAAGAGCCGCACTAATCGAATATAATAACTTATAGGAATCATGTAATTTGTACCTCAATTTTCATTCTCATTCACAATTAATTTCTATTTTGCGTATCTTTTAATCAAAGTATAGGTATATAAGAAAATGCGAAAAAAATGCAATGAATTAAAATCTATTTATCTGATTTTTTTATGAAAAACTTATTTAGAGTGGCTTGTCGCATCGTATTCTTCTGTTCTTCATATAATTGGCGGTACTGAGAAATTGACTCATAAATTTTTCTGCAAATTTGACGGCTTCTGTCTTCATCAGGGTCTGTTTCTAAACATTTCCCCTTAAATTCTTCAATTACCGTGAAACTTCTTCTAATTCCTTCTTCGTCATCTTCTTATGCTGGCGGGTAGGTAAGATTTCTTCACATTCATCAATGTCTTCATATGCTCTCTGAGTGTCCAAATTTATAAGATCCTTATTGGTTAGTTCTTCTGAATGAGCTTCTAGAAATTCTTACACATTTTCATCATCAATCTCAGCGAAGCCAAGTTCTTTTCCAATATGA
>NW_013678515.1:7320-10093 GCF_000517525.1 Limulus polyphemus | reverse complement strand
ACTCCCAGTACAGCACTGTCTTAAATATGTTGAAACTGTATATATAACTGCTAGCACAGCACTGTCTTAAATATGTTGAAACTGTATATATAACTCCTAGCACAGCACTGTCTTAAATATGTTGAAACTGTATATATAACTGCTAGCACAGCACTGTCTTAAATATGTTGAAACTGTATATATAACTCCCAGTACAGCACTGTTTTAAATATGTTGAAACACGAACACGTATATAATAGTTTTAAAGTTTATTTAAAGAGTCCGCTCCATTCCGCCTAATTACATGGAGAAACTATGCCTTAAACATTGCACCATAAAATGGCTATAAAGTTGGTATTAAACTTTCCTTTTTTTGCAAGTCAGCCATCCCAAGACTTTTTTATGAATAGCAGACGATAAAGTTTGTATGAGAGTATATGGGTTTATCAGGAACGTTATCAACTACCTCTAATAAACATTTATCAACGTCATGGGCTGAGAATCATGGTACACATCTTCACCACGCCCTCTAGATATAGAAGTATATATCCTTCTTTTCTTTCCTTTCTTTTGTTTATTATTTTTTTATTGATGCTAGAACTAATGATACTAGTTTGGTTTCATCTGAACGGTCGATACCCCTTTCATGACAGAGAATTAATGACTCAAACTGGTCATGCGTTACTTCGGAAAGGTGCAGCAGTGCAAAAAACTCTTAAGAGTGTTCACTGATATTTAAGTCGTTTTTTGTTCTTGTTTTTTTCGAAGTGACAGTGAAACTCTTTAACAACGAGTTAATAATTCCTGGGTATTCAAAATATGTGATAAGGTAAAAATCCTCTTACAGCAATCACTACCAGGCTGTACATTATTAGGCTACATCAGCTATCACCACTATCAGGTTGTACGTTGTTAGGCTACATCAGCTATCACCATTATCAGGTTGTACATTGTTAGGTTACATCAACTATCACCACTACCAGGCTGTACATTGTTAGGTTACATCAGCTATCACCGCTATCAGAATGTACATTGTTAGGTTACATCAGCTATCACCACTACCAGGCTGTACATTGTTAGGCTACATCAACTATCACCATTATCAGGATGTACGTTGTTAGGCTACATCAACTATCACCACTATCAGGTTGTACGTTGTTAGGTTACATCAGCTATCACCACTATCAGGTTGTACATTGTTAGGTTACATCAACTATCACCACTATCAGGCTGTACATTGTTAGGTTACATCAGCTATCACCACTATCAGGCTGTACATTGTTAGGTTACATCAGCTATCACCACTATCAGGCTGTACATTGTTAGGCTACATCAGCTATCACCACTACCAGGTTGTACATCAACTATCACCACCATCAGGACGTACATTGTTAGGCTACATCAGCTATCACCGCTATCAGAATGTACATTGTTAGGTTACATCAGCTATCACCACTATCAGAATGTACATTGTTAGGTTACGTCAGCTATCACCACTATCAGGATGTACATTGTTAGGTTACATCAGCTATCACCACTATCAGGATTTACAATTGTTAGGCTACATTAACTACCACCATTGTCAACTTTAGCCCGGTAATAGGAACAGTGACAGTTTCTGGTTAATTAAAGGCCAAAGTTATCATTTCTGGTCATCATTTACTCCCATGGAAGAGTTTAATATAGCCTAGCGACCGACAAGTGAAATTCACTAAGACCACAGATTTGTGCTTAAGGATTCTCAGCCTTATCCCTTCCCATAAACTCGTGCGAATAGTTCTGTTCGGGTTAGATGAACTGGCCAATACCTATTTTATAAAAAAAGACCCTACACTCGCGTGGCTACTCCGTTACAAATATGATGGGGTTATCGATTTTCTTTTGGGGGGGGGGGGGTTATTCAAACTATAACAAAGGGAGTGATTGAAATGTATTTATAACGCTTTTTATTGTACAAGTCTTTCCAACCTTGATGGTTCCAATATGGCTGTGCATTTGACCAAGGATGTCGTTGAACATTTCCCTAATCACCGAATCTTAGCTTTTCGTCGCCTTTTATCAAATCAAAAGACCACTTGAAATATTCATGGAACTTTCTTTTTTATAAAGCACCAAGACTAGTTATACCTTTAAAATATTTACTCCAGTAATTTGTGGCTATCTTAGTTTGTTGTCCCCCTGGTGGGACGGCGATAAGTCTTCGGATTTACAATGCTAAAATCAGAGGTTCGATTCCTGTCGGTGAATCCAGCAGATAGCTCGATGTGGCTACTCGAGGCTTATCTGCGCTAGCCATCCCTAATTTTGAAGTGATAGACTAGAGGGAAGTCAGCTAGTCAACACCACTCACCGCCATCTTGAGCTACTCTTTACCAACGAAAAGCAGGATTTACCGTCACGTTATAACTCCCCTACGGCCAAAAGGAACCCACGACCCGTAGATTGTACTAAAAAATAAGTAATACTCGTTAGTTTACGGTTAGTGACACAAGAAGAATCTTGGTTTGAAAGTATTTATACTTTGAATTACCTCCAATTTATGTGATGCAGACAAATTATATACCCTGTTTTATAGTATTATCTCTGTCTCGTGTCCGTTACCACACGGCGGCGTCCTTTGTTTTATATCAAAGCTACACTGGGCTATCTGCTGTGTCCACCGCAGGGAATCGAAACCGTGATTTTAGCGTTGTAAGTTTATAAATTTTCCGCTGTCCCACCGGAGAACGCGCCACCTTTTGGGCTGGGTGTTTGATGAAAAAAACTACAATCTATATTTCTCGATTACAAATAT
>NW_013678515.1:0-6446 GCF_000517525.1 Limulus polyphemus | reverse complement strand
TACAAATATAATATCCTAATGTTCCCTGAATTGCAAAAAGATATTTCACTCATAAAATCTTCCTGATTTTACTTTCTCCATAACTCTAATTACCCACATATGGTAACCGCAAAAATAGTGTTAGTTTCGACTCATCATGTTTTCTAACTTTGGGTTACCATATATAGGTAAACAGTTGCATATTGAAGAACAAAATCATGATTTTGTTGTTTTGATCTTGGAACTTTGTGGCTCATTCGTGGTCATTCTATCAGTCAGTACCTTACCTGGTTGACCCACGTGGCTTGTCTTACAAGACAGTAACATACCTGGTTGACCCACATGACTTGTCTTACAAGACAGTATCATACCTGGTTGACCCACATGACTTGTCTTACAAGACAGTATCATACCTGGTTGACCCACATGGCTTGTCTTCCATGATAGTATCATACCTGGCTGACTCACATGACTTCTCTTCCAAGACAGTACCTTACCTGGTTGACCCACATGGCTCGTCTTCCAAGACAGTACCGTATCTGGCTGACCCACATGGCTCGTCTTCCAAGACAGTACCGTATCTGGCTGACCCACATGGCTTGTCTACCAAAACAGTACCATACCTGGTTGACCCACATGGCTTGTCTTCCAAGACAGTACCGTACCTGGCTGACCCCAATGATTCGTCTTACAAGACAGTACCGTACCTGGCTGACCCCAATGACTCGTCTTCCAGTACAGTAGTGAACTATTCTGCACTAATAAAAACATCTATTTGTGATCAATTGAAACAATCATTTAAATGTACACAAAACCAGATGAAATAATAATTACAATTAAATATGGATTCAATAAACGGCTTTACATTATTAATTTTTAACACTTTCATTATTTCTCTTAAACTATGTTATGTCAACTGAACATTTCGTAGCAAAAACTGCCGTAAAACATTCTTACATATAAATAGTGGCATGATTTTTTTTTGTTTGTTTCTTTATTTTTATGCATTGAAGTTTAATTATCAGCAATAATTTTTTTCATATTTTCGCGATACCTTTATGTTGTTCTAAGAAACGTATGCACCATACAAAGGTACTCGAGGACTATTTTTGCTAGCCATTCTTAATTTTGAAGTGATGCACTTGAGGGAAGGTGGCTAGTCGACACCACCTACCGCCACTCTTGGGATATTCTTTACCAGAGAATAGTGGGATTGACCGTAACGTTATAATGCCCTCACGGCTGAAAAAGCTGATGGGGTTTGAACCCACGACCAGTAGCTTACGAGTAGAATGCCTAACCATAAGGCCCTACCAGGCCTCATTTGCTATTTTGATCAGGGTTTTTAACCGGGTCCTTCCGTGAATGGTGACCGATTTTCAACCTCGTTATATTTAAGTTACGATAAACTCACTTGTCTAAAAGTTTCAAACATCCAACAGAACAACTAAGCTAACTCATAGGTGGCTTGAAATTTAAATCTAAGCTAATCTATTACACCAACCATGTCTGTAGTTCTTACAGTCTGAGAGTCAATGAGACCGAATTCGTGGGGTTGAATGGATTACACAGTTTCCGGTATTCGCTGTATTTAAGTTAGAATTTAAAACAATCTACTCTAATCTAGAGCTTCAATTGTTAACTTAAAAAACAACCAAAAACATTTTACTACAAAAAACTAACCTTTCAGTACTGTCCAGCCGCGAAGACGTAGAGTTTTCGGGGTTGACCGGACTGTGTTCCTCTTACATAAAATAGTAGAAGTAGTCATGTTCAGGCAGGTTACCGCACTTAGTCACCTTACAGCAGCAAGTAAGCTATGTTGAGCCTACCTCGGTCATCTCTATCGAAAACCACGAAGAAAACGGCTTTATAGCGCTGAGAAACAAGGTATTGTATAGCGCAACACGTGCAGCGACGACCGGGGTTGTGTAGGATTCTGGTTTGGAGGTATACGTTTTTGCATTTTATTTCTTCATAGCCTGTAAGCTAGTATGAACTGGGCCACGGTGATGGTAAGTTTAGGTGCTAGATATCGCAAGGAGTTCAAATCTCTGTCAGAATTTATTAATACGCCACGCTAGGGCTTCTCTGATTGGTAAACATTGTTGTAATCTCCTCGCTCGTGCTTGTATTAAGACCACGTTAAGTAAAGTCTCGATCTTTAACGTAATTTACTATAAAACACAGATAGATATATTAAAATTTTAGTTAAATAAATAAACACAAGGAGAACCATAAGTATTATTTCCCTTGTGGCTGTTTCCGTTCTTCTGGTGACTAACTTCTGTTCCATTTCCCGTGGCACTAATTTTGGCCTTAATTTTCCTAAATTCAATTTAGAATTAAATTTGAAGAAAACAACCGGTCAGAAAATTCATCTTCTCTTCATACCACTCGCGGTTGGAGGATACCAATAAACAATAGGATTTTGAAGTTAAAAAAATAAAAGTGTGAATCTTAATTTTAAGTTCAGGGGGGGGGGGTAGGACTGTTTGTTTGTTTGTTTGTGGTTAATTACAAAGATACACAATTGGCTATCTGTGCTCTGCCCACCACGGGTATCGAAACCCAGTTTCTAGCGGTGTAAGTCCGCAGACTTAATGAGGTAGACTAAGAGCCAGATGCCAACGGACTTGCTGTTTTCTTCGTGTCTTGAGAGAATCCCAGTCTTGGAGGTACTGCTTCTGGGCTTTCGTGAGGGCCGTTTGAAGCTTTTGACGACCACAGAAACTAGCACCAAGCAAATTATCTAATTCTATATATATATATATATATATGTTTATTTACGAAAAATGTTCAAAATGAACATTCTCTAAGATAAAAGTAATCGGGTTTGGTCGAAAGGACTAAGACTGTAGTATTTCCTCCAAAGATTCGAGCCCACCAGTGGCACAGGGACATGTCTGCGGACTTACAATGCTAGAAACAGGATTTCGATACCCGTGGTGGGTAGAGCACAGATAGCCCATCGTGTAGCTCTGTGCTTAATAACAAACAAACAAAGATTCGATTAAAAGTTCAAATTTTTGGTGCCAATTAAGATGGTCCTTTTCAGGGTGATGACTGAATGGTAAGATTAAAGGGTTATAACGTTTAAAAACAAAAGGTTTAATCCTTGCAGTCAGTTCATCACAAATAACCCATTCTGCATCTTCGTGCATAACGAAACAAATCTGTCAGTTGCGTTCATAGTGAGAGTTTTATGAACTACACACTAGGTAATTTGAAATGATGTAATGGCCGTCATAAGGATCTGTAGTTATTTGGTTTTTGAGGAATTGACTTTAACCACATCTTGTGTATGTTGTAACTTTATACCTAAATATTTGAGAACCACCTAATTTATTTATTTCGGTTGCTTATATTTCAGTAAACTTATAGTTTCCTATTACCCAAAATTTAGGTCTTTAGATATTTAAATAAAGCTATAATTGTGGTCAGCAATTTGCACTATTTTATAGACCTAATTAAAAATCTTAACACTGTGAAAATGACACATTTGAAAATGTGATCCAGTTTAACGTAATGGTTGAGATGAGATAGACGCACCGATCTCCTCAGGGGGATCATGTTACTCTTCCAAGAGTGTAGGCCTAATTTTTATGCCTTCTCTATAACCCTTGTCAAGAGCGTGGGCTCAAAAGGTCTGTGTTGTTTGTGATCACGATCGTCAAGGCTAACACAAAAGGCACATTGTGGTTCAGCTGTCACGTACTCCCACGTCTTAGGCCTAAATAAACAGAGATTGACGATGTGTTACATACTTGGCTCTCATTAAGATTAAGAGTGATGGAAAATGCATATTTGTTTCATTAGTTCTATACAGAAACTAAGCAGTACAGTGACTTACGTGTTAACACTTTAAATTACAAAACAATCCATATATGTCCTGTCTGCACTCGGGAGCCATCTTGTTTTGGAAATATTTCTCACCACCACCCCCTTTTCTTTTTCGTCTGCATTTAAACTCCATTTTATTATTTCTGTATAACCTACCACTTCTGTTTAGGTTTGGAGAAGCAGACACATTTCAAACCTTTATTTTATATAGTCGCAGTGTAATGAGTAGGACACGTATGAGACTGTTTTATATAAATCGTCTTAAATGACGAACATTACTTTTTTTCTTTGTTTGTTTGAAGTTAAGCACAAAGCTACAAAATGGGCTATCTGTGTTCTGCCCACCACCGATATCGAAACCCGGTTTCTAATGTTGTAAGTCCGCAGATGTACCGCTGTGTCACTAGGGGTGGGGTGGGGGTGAACATTGTTGAACTGTATAGTTAGTTAACCATGCTGAATTGTCATATATCGTATGTTACACGTAACTATTTCATTACAATTATATTATGATATAGTGTTAAGTTTCAAGTGCAATTAGCTTGCCATTACATATATCGCATGTTACACGTAACTATTTCATTACAATTATATTATGATATAGTGTTAAGTTTCAAGTGCCATTAATTTATTAGTTTTTGTTCTATTTTAACCGTTATGCTATAACGTTTATCTAAGGTGAGATAAGTGACTATTTTTTAAACACTGGGCCCCTCCCCACCCACCCCAAAAAAAAGTGTGGGGGTAGGAGCTTTTAAGATGATTTATTTTTTCAACCCTAAGTTCGTAACTTGTGTTTACAAAGCCCAGAGGTTGATAAATCCTGAGTATTTAACATTTTTAATTTACTAAAAATGTGCTATATCTATAGACACGGATTAGGGAGGGCTTCCATTCGGTGCAGACAAAATGTCAGAAAGTTTTTTTTTTTTTTCTACTGGGGAATTATTCGCCATTCTTTAACCTTCCTTTCGCCATTATTTTCTAGTTTTTTTTTTCGGGACTAAAGTTGAGTTGGGTTTGTTTTTGTGTAGAACACTATGAAAACATCATACGATGACCTTATATCCCCTATTTCTTGCACCTGCAAAGTGCAAAGGGGTTTCAAGTGCAATAAATGCAGTAGAAATGGGTGGACTACTATAGCACAATTATTTTAAAGTTATGGAGGAAGAGAGGTAAAAAAAGTTTCAAAAAAAAGAAGAAAAAACGAAAATTAAACTAAAAAGAAGAAAGATTCGTCTTCTTCGAGAGCTGTTCTTGTCTCGAAGTCTGTGATTCACATTCACTTTGATAAAACATTTTGTAAAGGTCATTTTGTATACCTCGTCTGTTACATGAACACCGCTGGTCGTTTTTTGCCCTGAAATATGTAAGATACTAGCCAAGTTTACACCAAAAAAAAAAGCAGTCGGCCCTCTTGAAAATAAGTCAACTTTGACAACCAGTTCGGGAATTGTATTAAAATCAGTTTCATAACTGTGCTAGATTTGGACTCTTTAGACCTCAGTCTAAGCGAAATGTATCAGAGATTTTGGTCACGTTAAGTTGCGAATTCAGGCCTTCGGGGTGAAAGGTATTGTTACATTAAAATACTCATATATATATATAATACACACCAGGGCGCCTGCTGGTTCATCTAAGCCGTTCCATCCACTATACTAAACTCTGAAATAAAATAAACACTCAGATCCAGCCCTTGTCATTCAAGCAGTTATCAAGCTTTCCCTTAAAGTAGGTACGTCTACCACATCTGAAGGAGCCAGTTCCAGAGGCCAACCACCCTGTCAGAAAAATTACTTACTTAGCTGAAGATGACTCCTACCTTACCAAAATTTGTATGTGTGTGTTCCCTAGTCCTAGCATTCTCACCACTAGTTACGAAAAAGTAGATCCACCAACACTGCTAATTTCATTAACAATCATAAAAAACCTCAATCAGATCCCATCTAACTCTTCTTTTTAAAGAGAAAACAATTTCAGAGAATCTAGCCTATTCTCGTATAACAACCTTATCACCTCAGGTTGTTTCTCAGTGTATTCTAATTACGTTTAAATTATCAGACTGGGGGAGGAGGATCGCCTACAAAAAAAAAAAGACGTGCTCATTGTACAGAAGAACAAAAGTAAAAAGTTGAAATCAAATTTTACAGTTATATTTCATAGGAAAAAATATATATTTATATGTTACAACCCTCAGAGGCTCAGCGCTAAGTTCCAGGCTTACGACTAAGAATCGGTTTTCATTGTGTAGCTATGAGCTTAAAAACAATCAAACCTAATACATTGAATTTAAATAACAAGTACGTACGTGTACGTGTGCTATACTAACGTGTAATAGACGCATACACCTGTACGTGTGATATACTAGTGTGTAGTAGACGTGTACACCTGAACGTGTGATGTACTAACGTGTAATAGACGTGTACACCTGAGCGTGTGATATACTAGCGTGTATTAGACGTGTACACCTGAACGTGTGTTATACTAACGTGTAATAGACGTGTACACCTGAACGTGTGCTATACTAACGTGTATTAGACGTGTACACCTGAACGTGTGTTATACTAACGTGTATTAGACGTGTACACCTGAACGTGTGTTATACTAACGTGTATTAGACG
>NW_013678514.1:6409-10176 GCF_000517525.1 Limulus polyphemus | reverse complement strand
CTAATTCACATTCTTGTTTTAACCTACAGAATAATAATAAAACATGCTAATTCACATACTTGTTTTAACCTATAGAATAATAATAAAACCTAATAATTCACATACTTGTTTTATCCTACAGAATAATAATAAAACATACTAATTCACATTCTTGTTTTAACCTACAGAATAATAATAAAACATGCTAATTCACTTTCTTGTTTTAACCTATAGAATAATAATAAAACATAATAATTCACATTCTTGTTTGAACCTATATAATAATAAAACATGCTAATTCACATTCTTGTTTGAACCTATAGAATAATAAAACATACTAATTCACATACTTGTTTGAACCTATAGAATAATAATAAAACATACTAATTCACATTCTTGTTTGAACCTATAGAATAATAAAACATGCTAATTCACATTCTTGTTTTAACCTACAGAATAATAATAAAACATGCTAATTCACATTCTTGTTTTATCCTACAGAATAATAATAAAACATACTAATTCACATACTTGTTTTAACCTACAGAATAATAATAAAACATACTAATTCACATTCTTGTTTGAACCTATAGAATAATAAAACATGCTAATTCACATTCTTGTTTTAACCTATAGAATAATAATAAAACATGCTAATTCACATACTTGTTTTATCCTACAGAATAATAATAAAACATACTAATTCACATACTTGTTTGAACCTATAGAATAATAGTAAAACATGCTAATTCACATACTTGTTTTATCCTACAGAATAATAATAAAACATACTAATTCACATACTTGTTTGAACCTATAGAATAATAGTAAAACATGCTAATTCACATACTTGTTTTAACCTATAGAATAATAATAAAACATACTAATTCACATTCTTGTTTTAACCTATAGAATAATAATAAAACATGCTAATTCACATTCTTGTTTTAACCTACAGAATAATAATAAAACATATTAATTCACATTCTTGTTTTAACCTACAGAATAATAATAACACATACTAATTCACATTCTTGTTTTAACCTACAGATAAGTTAAGCTTGCAGTTATTTTCACCTTATCTAAAATGATAATTCAGACAGTAAGAGTGAAAGAGAAATTAACAGTAAAATCAATGAAAACAATTTGTTAACACAAAGACACTAACTAGAGAGCTTAATTGTGAACAGTATTTCACGCCCTGAACAATAGGCCACATTCGCGATCTCAATACACTAGCTCAAGACGAGGCTAGACATGGCGATCGGTATGAATGAAACCATTAAGCGTTGGACCTGTGTCACCGAGGACATAAATCACCAAACAAAAGGCCTTTAAAATGACTTGAAATGTGGCATACAAGTTCATTCACGAGGTTGAAGGTAAGTTTCAATAGCCGCCATTACCGGTCGGTCAGACAAGATTGAAACAATGTTAAAACTAGACCTGATGTTAATTATTTAAACATAAATTTTTATATTTTAGAGCAGTGGTGTATGAAAAGGGTTTTATCACAGATATGAGTTAACAGACTTACCGCCAGAAACGTTTTATATATAATTTTGACTCGGACTGTAAAAAAAAAACTTGTTAGGTCGACGGTAGCCTAATGCTTACCGGTAACCATAGTAACTTAGATGTTAACAATTCCTGTCGTATTCGTAATCGTGTAAAATTTATAAACTAAAGAAGCCTACATCGGTTCTTGCCTTTAGATACATGCACATGGAAATTAGTTATAAATATATGACGTTTTTAAGATATAATTAAACAAAACTTTTGAAAATTCAGCCATTAAGCCCTATGTTATAAGCCACCTATAGTGTGAGTATACATTTATTATTTGACTAATACTAATAACAGATAAGGAAATAAAATAATTACGTAGGCCAGGAAATAACAAAATGCAAAATAGAATATAAAGTAGTGGTAAAAACTCACCAAATTAAAATAACTATATTAATAAAACAAGAAAATGACATTTCGGGCAAAAGCCCTTCATCTGGTTACCAGTGTCAATGAAACTGTTAATATAAGGGTTAGGTTGAAAGAACAAATAACACGTGGTTCCCTGAAGCTACAGATGAGGGAAGGGAAGTAACATGTTAAAATAATAATAATAAATATTGTATAAATAAAGTTAGTCGTAGTAAATAAACAACAAGAAAGGAAACGTAGAACAAAAATACAGGCAACAATGTAAGAAAATGAATGAACACGTGCATCAGGTAATATTGTCTAAAGTGATCCAACAATAAAGGTTATGTGAACTAAATAGGAGTGAAGAACGACAATGAAAAGAAATATAAAGGTAACAAAAGTGAACGGGCTAGAGAGGAGGAAAAAAAAAAGGCCTACCACTTCACTTTCCATACATCGTTAGCATCTCCTGTATCATTTTCACCATGACATGTTACTTGCTGTTGGCGTTTTGTAACAGGAGCCATCTCTTTATGACATAAACTCCAAAGCTTGCCACATCTGTAGTGATTTTGGCCAACTTTACCCTGCTGTGTGAAAGCCAAGAATGTGGTGCCACAAGTGTTGATCATAGTTGTTCAAATATGTGAATAGCTGCACACTGCCACACTGGAGGCATAAAGTTTTCCGGCATCCGATCTTCGTTGCCATGGTAGAAGACCCAGCACTTCTCTGAGATAGTCTCTACGCGTTCCATTGAAGCAGAAGTTTAGTCCCGTTGAAGACTATAGGGTTTACTTGTTGCGGAGTAATTACGTAAGAATGTAGGAGACCAATGGTGAATACTTGGCCCATATACATCTATGTTATGTCACTTGGAGGGACTGTCCTCGAGAGGCCACAACTATTCTAGAGGAAGGCGTTTAAGGTCAATATCCGCACCTGGCATTGCAAATCTCAAGCCTTGGTGGTAGAAGTGAAAGGCCTGTTCAGTGTTGCGGTCATACATTAAAACTCCAACACGAAACTCCAAAGTATCTTGTACGGATGGTGAATATATGCACGTGCAGCATTGGTGAACCTGGTTTCGTCGTGACAAGTCTGCCCCCTAATCTGTGCGGCATTGGTGAACCTGGTTTCACCGTGACAAGTCTGACCCCTAATCTGTGCAGCATTGGTGAACCTGGTTTCATCGTGACAAGTCTGACCCCTAATCTGTGCAGCATTGGTGAACCTGGTTTCATCGTGACAAGTCTGACCCCTAATCTGTCCAGCATTGGTGAACCTGGTTTCATCGTTACAAGTCTGACCCCTAATCTGTGCAGCATTGGTGAACCTAGTTTCATCGTTACAAATCTGACCCCTAACCTGAGGTGGGAATACAGGAGCTACTGCACTTTGCACTGGGTCTTCCCAAATAGAACGGAAACGTAAAACGTCTTCCACCTGTTGCTCGTACCTCATCTCTTGCTGCCAATGTAGTATTCTGAGCCCACATCTTCCACCTGTTGCTCGTACCTCATCTCTTGCTGTCAACGTAGTATTCTGAGCCCACGTCTTCCACCTGTTGCTCGTACCTCATCTCTTGCTGTCAACGTAGTATTCTGAGCCCACGTCTTCCACCTGTTGCTCGTACCTCATCTCTTGCTGTCAACGTAGTATTCTGAGCCCACGTCTTCCACCTGCTGCTCGTACTTCATCTCTTGCTGCCAACGTAGTATTCTGAGCCATTTTAAAGCTTTAATTTTTATAATAAGATCATTGATGTTTCGGCCCAAAACAGTTGTGTATATTGACCCTGAGGAAGCCTCAAAGACAAAAATTTGATTGAAATAATATATATATATATATATATATATATATATATA
>NW_013678514.1:0-5453 GCF_000517525.1 Limulus polyphemus | reverse complement strand
ATATATATATATATATATATATATATATATATGAAGTGTAAAGGGCGTTTTTTTCTAAACGTTTTATCAAAATGTGTAAATCTCTCTGGTATGCACAACAAATTTTGACCTACCAAAATATAATGATATATTATCCAGTAATTAATGAGCTTTTAATTACTTTGTGTTCTAAAATTATTTATCACAAGGTTCAAGATATCCGACTCAAAAATGTTATATCCATGCTACTTTCTAATTAGCCCTGTCCAATTCATTTATTTTGTTAATAGTATTCATTGATTATTAAGCCTAATTTTAAAAATAAAATACAGAGGCTTGACTTGAGGTTTAGAATAGTTCGCGGTGCTATGTTTTACTACAGGTAATAAATTTTATAAACATAATATATATTTCAAATCTATTTGAAAAATTGAAAGAACTGATTTCGGAATCTTGTTTTGAAAGTAAGGATTTTTAAAAAGTTGGATAAAATCATCGTGATGAGAATGAGACAAAAACTGACACATTTATAAGCTCCCTGTTTCTTTTCTTATTCTCTAAAGTCTAAACGATTTGTGCGTATCTATCTATTATAAAATATTGTACAATACCATGTAGAAATATGAAGACATTCGTTGTAACCAGAAACGTTCTCCCATAAATCCAGTAACTTGCAACGAAACTTGTGATAAGTATCTAATAATAACTAAATCTAACTTACTTATTCCTGAACGATAGAAAAGATTTCTGATATAAAGTATTATAATTTAATTCATAAAAAGGTTCAGATGAAACTTCAATGGTTTTATGTTTAACGTTCAGTTTCGGGGAAGAACTGTGATGTAACACTAGTTACATAATTATACCAGTAAGGCTAGTGAGACGTGCAAGGACTTGTTCATTAGGATCAGTGTTGGGAAAAGTGATCCACTGATGACAGTTATAATTACCAGCCAGACCAGCAGTAATCCTACAACAGCTCTAGTGAGACGTGCAAGGACTTGTTCATTAGGATCAGTGTTGGGAAAAAGTGATCCACTGATGACAGTTATAATTACCAGCCAGACCAGCAGTAATCCTACAACAGCTAGCTGTTGGGGAACTGAATGATTTAAAATAGCAAAATATTAAACTCTGTAACCTTTTAAACTCTCTCAAAATTCTTGCATTAGTAAAAAACAAGCCTAAAGAAGAACAATTTAAGGAACTACAAGATAAGCTAATAAAGGCCAATGGACTTTCAAACCAAGCAAAGAATATGAGCTGACAAGAAGAAGAGTAAAAGATGGTGTTATTGAAATGTGGTATTTTATTCATTCAAAGTTGAAAACCCTGAACAAAACACAAAGTTCAGACAAGGAAACCGCCAAAACGCTAAGTGAAACAGTGGAAGATGTAGCAAATCATAGAAGCTCCATTATGGTGGACCTAGAACAACTTAAACATCTGGATGGCATGGCTGTATGGAGACGAAAGGAAGCTTAAGAACTCGGTGATGTTGTACAGCAGAGGCTCAAGTAGTTGCAGAATCCTAAAGATTGTAGCCTGAACAAAGGTTGTAGCTATGGATGTCAAATTCATCATGTGGTATATTGTTTCATTGTGTCCTATGGAACCTAGAGGACTATAATTCTCAAATTAAAGAACTGGAGGTACTCTCGTCAAGGCCGGGAATCACTATTTAAGCCTGTTAGCGACACCTGTACTGATGAATCGGGAATAGCTCGTGGTAGTTGGTCAGATTCCAAAGATGCTCAGATAGTTGATCTCCCCCATTGTTGATAATATTCATCCACGTCCTCCATACTTACCATTAGTCATTCCTCGGGGACCTCTCGGATAGGTTGATTCGTATCCATGGCAACCCTGTTGTATGGTGGATCGGCCAGTTTTTAATGTGGACGCAGGAAGGTCTGGCAATGTTTTTAATGTGGACGGAGAAGACACAGGAAGGTCTGGCAATGTTTTTAATGTGGACGGAGAAGACACAGGAAGGTCTGGCAATGTTTTTAATGTGGACGCAGAGGACACAGGAAGGTCTGGCAATGTTTTTAATGTGGACGCAGAGGACACAGGAAGGTCTGGCAATGTTTTTCAAGTATGCAGAGGAAAAAGTGAATTTAAAACATCCAGTAGTGGGAGTGCATGTACAGACAAATTAGGAACAAAGGCAGCTTTCCATGGGATACAGAGAAGATTATTAGAAGCAGCTAGAACTAAAACAGTCAGTTGAAGAGAGACGAGTGTACCTTGCTAGGGATGATCCTAAACTGTTGGAGGAGAGTCGCCAAACGTTTCCCAAATATTCACTTCTTATCTAAATGTGAATATGTACATTTTCTTTACAGGTGTGTCGCTTAGGTTATGAAATCGTACAAACTGATCATCCAGATGTCTCAAGCCACTTCCACTCATTAGATGATGTATTCTACTTTGGTGGACAAGGCGACCACAACCAAGCAGCCATTTAGACCACAATCCTCGCAGTCCTGCAGAAACTGAAATGAAGAAGTGAGGTATTGTAGGCATTGCAGGTAACCACTGGGATGGGTACTCCAAGGGTGTTAACCGCCGGACAAAGAAGTCTGGACTTTATCCATCATATAAAGCAGTAGAAGATGTCCAGCTTCATGACTTTCTAACTTATGAAGAAGTCAAACACTTCCAAGCTCATTATACAAGTTATCTTTATAATAAAGTACATTGGAGATCATAAAATGTTCTACTGCCTATTTTAAGCATTTGTACTGATATCATTTACGTAGGTGACAAAGTCGTCAAAACTTTCCAGTGTTAAATCATGGACAAATAAATTGTAATAACATGATTAAATCATCTGTTCTATTCGTTTAAAAGAAATATTGAATTGATGACTTTGTGTTTAGGGTTAGACAGTGTGTATTTATGAGTTTTGTTGGTTAAGGTCTAAGGCACTTCTTCACGAGTTCAACATTATTTAGCAAATATACAAAACAATCTGATGCCTGAGAGAAGAACGAAATTGTATAGACTTATTATTACTCGTATGTATCTGAAAAACAAGATTTTTATTATTGTACAATCTAGTGTTAAAAATATAGTAGGCCTAATATTAATGTCTGATGCCAGCTCAGAAAAGGCATTCACACTATAACAAGTGTTGTAACAAATGGCTGGGATAAGTACTGTTCTGACCACTATTGTTTTTGTTTTATCCCAGCCCACCTGATGAGCTTTGTATTGAGTGAAACGTGTAGCTGGCGGTGGATAGTCCAAACAAAGCCTAGTTGAAATACTATTGTACATTGTTGTTGAGAAAAACCTGAGGGACCGAATAAAGAATGTAGTTTTAAAACATATTAGTCCTAATACTTAATGCATATGACAAAGATAATTATGTATTTTTATTACTGTTGGATAAAACCTTTTCGTTCAATGTTCGCACTTTTTTTTCCTCCTCTCTAGCCCGTTCACTTTTGTTACCTTTATGTTTCTTTTCATTGTCGTTCTTCACTCCTATTTAGTTCACATGACCTTTATTGTTGGATCACTTTAAACAATATTACCTGATGCACGTGTTTATTCATTTTCTCACATTGTTGCCTGGATTTTTGTTCTACGTTTCCTTTTTTGTTGTTTATTTACTACGACTAACTTTATTTATACAATTTTTATACTTTTATTATTATATTTTTATTTTATATGTTACTTCCCTTCCCTCATCTGTAGCTTCAAGAACATGTTCTCCAGCCACGTGTTATTTGTTCTTTCAACCTAACCCTTATATTAACAGTTTCATTGACACTGGTAACCAGATGATGGGCTGTTGCCCGAAACGTGGTTTTCTTGTTTTATTAATAAAGTTATTTTAATTTGGCGAGTTTTTAACCACTACTTTATATTCTATAATACTAATAACAGGCCCAGACTTTATCAAATTAGTATAACAAAATAAACTTAGTTCTATGTAATCACAGTCATTTAAAACTAGTGTTACAAATAAATACATCTAGGAAAACAAATTTAAGTTGCGTGTATTTTAGGCCTATTGATATAAAAGATCACATTACCGTTGGCTCATAATTATTACAGGGAGAGACCTGTAGATTGAACAGACTGTTCGATTTGTAACCTACAATGACGAATTATACTATACAGGAATGTGTATTTCAAGTTTAGAATTTGTACATGGATATAGTTCTAATGTCAGATGTCACGTGACTTACTAATTAGATCTAAACATCGTGTATTATAGATCTAATTTGTTTTCTTTCAAAGTTTGTAGTGTACTACTGGAGGGATCTACACATTGTGATAAAAGTTTAGATAAACGACCTTTACACTCCAGTGTATATATATATATATATATATTTACTACCAACGTTTCGTTTTACAGCTTCTTCAGGGTTAATACATACAAACTGTTTGATATTGAAGTATACTTTAATTTATAAAATTGATTGTGATGTTCCATCGCTCGAGTCTGTCGCACGTGTCTCCAACAATGTATAAAATATCAGTTGTTTCATTATTCTTCGAATATAGTATACTTATATTACTAAAATAAGATATAAAAATAAAGAGAACCGAAATATGTTTTTTGTTAAAACTACTAAACCTTTTCCTTTTTCTGATTAGATTGTCGTTCCTTTGGGGGTTCTTTTATAACTGCCTTTTCTGCTGATGAGATGTTATATTTTTCGTGATGATTTTCATGTATAGCTAGCTAGGAGATTTTTTGTTCTGAGACTGTAGATGTTTTTGGCAGTTAATACTTCTGTGAGTTAAATGAGTGATTGTTAAGACGATTCTGATTATGTTCTTGGTGATTTGTATCCTCTTGTGGGTGTTGGTTGTAAAAGATGGACAAACGTTGTCTGGGGTATCGTCGGAGATTTCACTTGTATTTCTATAGTTCCTTGTGTCGAGTTTTTTGAGGTGTTGATTTTTTCTTTAGGTTTATGATGTTCTTTCCAGCAGACACTATAAATAGCCTTTTCAAGTGTTGTTAAAATCTCTAGACGGGTGTTATCTGTAAGTTTCCTACTTAAAGCAAAGTTTGGACCTTTCGCAAGAAGTGGCGATGGGCTAAAGTTTCATATTTTCTATTGTAACTGTTTTTTGGAACATTTCTGTGTCTTCTCGTAATTGTGAAACGGTGTTTTTGATTTTATGTGCTAGTACTAATAGAGTTGATAGCTTCCTTTTATGACGTGTTTGAGAAGCGTTTGTTTCCTCAAACTGGATCTTTGACGATGTTATGTCTCCGTTCGTTAATTAACTTTCCGTAACTTCGTTCCGACGAAACTTTAGCGACACAAGTCCTTACTTAATAAAACTGGTTTATTCTTTCCGAATATAACTTTACGATAAACTTAATTTCAACAATCGCGCTAAAACAAACGCTATAACAACGAACGTGCTCAACAATACTTCTGACTGCAGATCAATTACTCACTGTCTACACACACATTATTCTCCCATCACGTTGTCAC
>NW_013678513.1:10399-11081 GCF_000517525.1 Limulus polyphemus | reverse complement strand
GATTGAATGGTAATTTATAATCAGTCACAAGAACGTCGAATCTGAATCACTTGAAAAAAACACGGGGGTGCTTAACTTTTTTCCAGGTGTATAGTTAACCATTAGTTTGGTTAAATCACCATTGTTTATAAAGTATATTATAGTTAACCATTACTTTGATTAAATCACCATTGTTTATAAAGTATATTATAGTTAACCATTAGTTTGGTTAAATCACCATAACTTATAAAGTATATTATAGTTAACCATTACTTTGGTTAAATCACCATAACTTATAAAGTATATTATAGTTAACCATTAGTTTGGTTAAATCACCATTGTTTATAAAGTATATTATAGTTAACCATTACTTTGGTTAAATCACCATAACTTATGAATTATATTATAGTTAACCATTACTTTGGTTAAATCACCATAATTTATAAAGTATATTATAGTTAACCATTACTTTGGTTAAATCACCATAATTTATAAAGTATATTATAGTTAACCATTAGTTTGGTTAAATCACCATAACTTATGAATTATATTATAGTTAACCATTACTTTGGTTAAATCACCATAATTTATAAAGTATATTATAGTTAACCATTTCTTTGGTTAAATCACCATTGTTTATAAAGTATATTATAGTTAACCATTAGTTTGGTTAAATCACCATTGTTTATAAAGTATATTATAG
>NW_013678513.1:4854-9449 GCF_000517525.1 Limulus polyphemus | reverse complement strand
CATTATAAACATGATTACTGATGTTATGTAGCTACTGTTTAAAACTTATGACTGGTAAAACATTATAAAGATGGTTACTGATGTTATCTAACTACTGTTGAAACTTATGACTGGTAAAATGTTATAAAGATGGTTACTGATGTTACGTAACTACTGTTGAGAACTTATGACTGGTAAAACATTATAAAGATGGTTATTGATGTTACATATCTACCATTAACAACTCACCACTGGTTAAACATGCATTATAAAGATGGTTAGTGATTTTATATACTGTGGCTGAAATTGCCTAAATATTAATCAAGTTTTCATATTTTTAATAAATTCATGTGAATTTATTAGTAATTGTACTAACTTCCCACTTTTATCTGTTCAGCTTTGTCAAAGCAAAAGAAGAATTCAGGCAACACTTAAACCAGCCATGGCTATGGTACAGGTGAGTCCAGTAATACCTCGTAGAGATAGCAATAGGTATTTTAATATTTTTACTGGCTCGTAATGCTGTTGTAAAACCAGTATATTTATCATACATTTAAAGTAGATTTAATTTTTTCGTCTGCCAGTGTGGCCTGGTGTTTGATGTCCACAACATGGTTGTTCCACTCCATAAAACTTTTGATACATTTCTTCTCGTTTTAAGTTCTTGATGGTTTATCGTTAACAACTTGATGGTTAGTCATTAACAACTTGATGGTTAGCCATTAACAACCGGATTGTTAGCCGTTAACAACTGGATGGTTAGCCGTTAACAACTGGATGGTTAGCCGTTAACAACTGGATGGTTAGCCATTAACAGCTGGATGGTTAGCCGTTAACAACTCGGTGGTTAACCGTTAGCAACTCATAAGTTATGGTGATTTAACCAAAGTTATGGTTAACTATAATATACTTCATAAATTATTGTGTGCAATTACCAGTACACAATGCATAAACTATACAGTTCCCACATCATGTACACACATTTAACAATTACATCATGTGTTTCTCACATATATATGTACTAAAGTTACATCATACATATTTCACACTTCCTAGTGAACACAAACCAGTGTTAAACAGTTATATCACATGTTACAAATACAACATTTACTACTACCACAACCTGTGGTAGTTAGTAAAACTACACATCATGTTAAAATGTGAGCTGCATGAAAAAATCATGAAGAATTAACAGCTGGAATAAATTGAACTTCAATTACTTCCACCAAGTTGTTAATGGATAACCACCATTTAACCAAAGTAATGGTTAACTATAATATACTTTATAAATTATGGTGATTTAACCAAAGTAATGGTTAACTATAATATACTTCATAAATTATGGTGATTTAACCAAAGTAATGGTTAACTATAATATACTTTATAAGTTATGGTGATTTAACCAAAGTAATGGTTAACTATAATATACTTCATAAGTTATGGTGAAAGTATATTATAGTTAACCATTACTTTGGTTAAATCACCATTGTTTATGCTTTGATTGAAGGGGATTTAAAGTCTTTTCTAAATACTAAATTTGTTTTCTGCTTATAATAGAACATGATTAGCATGTTTCCTGCTTATAATAAGTGAACATGATTAGCATGTTTTCTGCTTATAATAAGTGAACATGATTAGCATGTTTTCTGCTTATAATAACTGAACATGATTAGCATGTTTCCTGCTTATAATAAGTGAACATGATTAGCATGTGTCCTGCTTATAATAATTGAACATGATTAGCATGTGTCCTGCTTATAATAATTGAACATGATTAGCATGTTTCCTGCTTCTTCATCTTCAAAGCTGAGTTTTTTAAACACAAGTTTTTCAAGTGATATTTACCTGTTTGTCACCTGAATTTTACCACAGTAAGAGTTGATTCTTGTATGTTTTATGTTCTGGAAATGTTGACTAACAGTTCTGTGGTTCTCTGTTGACAGTGACTTTCCAACATATGCTTCTGATGTTCCATACTTTCAGTGTGATCATGACCTGAAAGCTTTTAGTACTGAGGGAATCCATTTAGTTGTCTGTGTTCATGGTCTAGACGGTAAGTACCCTCTTTCTTATGCTGTATTGAATCTTTGTATTGTTAGTACCTGTACACAGGTAGTGTAAAGAAATGACATGTTACCGTTGAGGCAAGTCTTAATACAACCTGTTTGTTTTGTACCTGACAAGTGTGTGATCATTTGATAGTGTAATACCACCATGAAGAAACTTAAGGCTGGAGAGTTTTATAGGCTGTGAATAAGAAAGAGAACCTTTTGACTAAAAACCAATTTTGATAAAACTGGGCATATTTCTTGGTACCATTAAAAATATATCAACCAATAATTTGAAGTTCACAAAGGTTAAAAAGATAGGAGTTCACAGGTTTCCAGCCAAACCTCGAAACTAAAGATTTTTCCTGAGAATGGAAGTCAAAGAAACTAGAATCAAAGTAATCCTATTTAGCCTCATACCACATTTTTTTCTGCCTTTGGTCAGCTTAAAAATGGTTGTGAAAGCCAACACCACTTACACTTGAGGGTTTATGGGAAGTTTGTTTAGATGTGTATGTGTGTGGTTTTAGAGAAAGATGGGCTATTAACTTGGTGAACTAATATAACTGATTACATTCATTATTGTTAGTAAAATAACTGATTAATCAAAAGTATGATTAATTCATTTAATTTCATTAAAAAAATCAAATAGTCAAAGTTACCAATTATTACTTATTTCAGTTATACCAACTATGCAAGTCTCATTAAAATAATTGATTAATTGAACTGATCAATTAATGAGCCAGATGATTAATCAGTTAACACTAACTTCCCACCTATAAGACTGACACCACCATGATAATAGTGTGTGATTTAGCACATTATCATTCATGGAAGAATACCACCAAGGGCAGCAACAGACCTGTAACTTTGTTACTGTAGAATTCAACTAACCTAAATAATGTATTGTTAGTCCTAGTGCATAGAGAGTAGTTTGTGATATATATTGTTAGTTCTAGTGTACAGTGAGTAGTTTGTGATATATATTGTTACTCCTAGCGTACAGTGAGTAGTTTGTGATATATATTGTTAGTTCTAGTGTACAGTGAGTAGTTTGTGATATATATTGTTAGTCCTAGTGTACAGTGAGTAGTTTGTGATATATATTGTTAGTTCTAGTGTACAGTGAGTAGTTTGTGATATATATTGTTAGTCCTAGTGTACAGTGAGTAGTTTGTGACATATATTGTTAGTTCTAGTGTACAGTGAGTAGTTTGTGATATATATTGTTAGTCCTAGTGTACAGTGAGTAGTTTGTGATATATATTGTTACTCCTAGCGTACAGTGAGTACTTTGTGATATATATTGTTACTCCTAGCGTACAGTGAGTAGTTTGTGATATATATTGTTACTCCTAGTGCACAGTGAGTAGTTTGTGATATATATTGTTAGTTCTAGTGCACAGTGGGTAGTTTGTGATATATATTGTTACTCCTAGTGCACAGTGAGTAGTTTGTGATATATATTGTTAGTTCTAGTGTACAGTGAGTAGTTTGTGATATATATTGTTAGTCCTAGTGTACAGTGAGTAGTTTGTGATATATATTGTTAGTTCTAGTGCACAGTGAGTAGTTTGTGATATATATTGTTAGTTCTAGTGTACAGTGAGTAGTTTGTGATATATATTGTTAGTTCTAGTGTACAGTGAGTAGTTTGTGATATATATTGTTAGTTCTAGTGTACAGTGAGTAGTTTGTGATATATATTATTAGTTCTAGTCAGGTCCTTTTCAATTAGCAATGGATGGTCATATGACTAACATTGAATTGTCCGCTAAGATCCCTAACTGTAATGGCAGGAGATTTGTTGCAACAGCTGCTTCCGGTGCCTCTGAATCGAGTCCACTGGGACGACCCTCTCTTGGCTTATCCTTTAAATTGAAGTCCCCATTTCTGAAACGAGAAAACCACTTCCTACAAGTTCTTTCACTTACTGCATCGACACCATCATAAGTGCTCTGGATAGATATTGCTGCTGCACTTGCATTGACCCCTCTATGAAACTCGTACAGCATGACATGATGAATGTGTTCTTTAGTCGGATCAAACATGGGGTCAGTTTGAAAGCATTTTCTTGAATAATGTTCCTATATCCTGAATGTAAAAGAGGTGTATTACTTATGTAGGCATGACTAAACATCAGATAGAGATAGAACTTAATTAAATCTTGTTCAACATTTTCGGCTCAAAAAAACCGGACAGAACTTTCGTTACAACCTGATATATTGTTAGTGTCTGTTTACAGTACACAGTTTGTGTTTTATATTGTTAGTGCTTGCTTACAGTACGTAGTTTATACTGTATATTGTTAGTGCTTGTGCAGTGAGTAGTTTGTGTTGAATATCATTGGTGCTAGTGGACAGTGAGTAGTTTGTGTTGAATATCATTGGTGCTAGTGGACAGTGAGTAGTTTGTGTTGAATATTATTGGTGCTAGTGGACAGTGAGTAGTTTGTATTGAATACCATTGGTGCTAGTGGACAGTGAGTAGTTTGTGTTGAATATCATTGGTGCTAGTGGACAGTGAGTAGTTTGTGTTGAATATCATTGGTGCTAGTGGACAGTGAGT
>NW_013678513.1:0-3943 GCF_000517525.1 Limulus polyphemus | reverse complement strand
TACTATAGATAAATTACAAAGTCCCTATTCTTCTACTGTAGATAAATTACAAAGTCCCTATTCTTCTACTGTAGATAAATTACAAAGCCCTATTCTTCTACTGTAGATAAATTATGAAGTCCCTATTCTTCTACTATAGATAAATTATGAAGTCCCTATTCTTCCACATTCCTTTGTTTACAGGTAACAGTGCAGACTTGCGATTGTTCAGGACCTACTTGGAGCTTGGGCTGCCTAATGTTAACTTTGAGTTTCTGATGTCAGAACGAAATCAGGTCTGTTTATTTTCTAAAATCAATATACTTGAGAAATTTTATGTTTGAAGATACCTGCTAGTATAGTAAGAGTTATATATTTTAAAAGCAAATATATTTTGCTGAAGGGTTTTTGATGTATCTGTATAAGAAATGTAGCATTTTGGGAATGAGTATAAATGTATAGCTGTGTCATCATCTATGTTCTAACTACACAAAGTAAATGGAAACTTTCATGCATTATATCTTGAAATATATTTCATAAATCTTACTGGATTAAAAACTGTTAAGTTGACACTGAACTTACAAAATAAATTCTGGAAGCTAAAGTTTAGCCACTCGGTAAAGTCAGCAGCGTTTTGAAAGGCTGTCTTCAAGATGTAGGCATACTTAAGTTGGATACACACACAAAGAACAACTGTGTTACTTCTTTGTACAGTTTTAAAAATAATAAACTTAAAAGAATCACAGCTAATTACTGAAGCTTCTGTTTAACTCTCTCATTCTCAAATGGGCATATCCTGTTTCAAGGGAAAAGTTGCACCACTGAATTACATTATTAAACAAGATAAATTCTTTGAACGGTTTGAAAAGTCACGAAAATTTAAAAGAATGTACAATTAACGTGTTTTAGAATATTATATATGAAGCTTCTGTTTATACCTTTGTATCTGGAGGAGAGGTCATAGTGTACATACCATGAGTTTTTACAGAGTGAATTCAAGATGGTATTATGTAATTGATGTCAGAGTTATCTGTTTATTTTACCCTTATGTAGCTGAATTAGCAGCAGTTTGGGGTGATAGAGAAAATACCACCCACACTATATAGGGATACTGCAAAAAAAACTGTAATATGCTTTTCAGATGTTCAACACATTATGAAAACTGTACGATGGACAAAAGTATTTTTATCCTTCAAATAAATATCACCTTGTTCTTTGAATTGTAAAAGTCTGAGTCAGGCTGATGTCAGCAATTCGTAGACATCTTGAGTACAAATACGTCCCTGATACATCCAATGTTTTGTGCACAACATACTTGTACATTTTACGTAGCAAATTTTGAATTATAGTCAACATTCCTTCTCCGATTGAGCTGACCATTCGGTTAACTTTTCTTGCCAAGTTGGTGCATCTTTTCTTGAGAGGAGAAATTGTACAATTAAATTACATTATTAACGAACATAAACTTGTAGTCTTTCTTCCACTTATTTAAAAATAAAACTTTAAAG
Source organism: Limulus polyphemus (assembly GCF_000517525.1). Lineage (NCBI taxonomy): Eukaryota > Metazoa > Arthropoda > Merostomata > Xiphosura > Limulidae > Limulus > Limulus polyphemus. The sequence continues at coordinate 2,456 of NW_013678513.1, read as the reverse complement.
AGTTGAAATGTATTCAATAAAAGAATGTTATTCAATTTTATAAATAATCGTTTTTTGTTAAACTGCAAGTTTTGATTTTATGTCTTTTCACCTCTGAATGAAAGCACTAGTGTTTTCGAGTTTGCTGAATTTGTTTCCAGGCATAATATGACACTCATGGTTTCTTAGGCAGAAAGACATCATAAATTACACTAATACAATCTTTTTAAAGCTTGCTTTGTGATTTTATACTTCAATTGAATTATGATTTTACAGTAAGATATAAGAAAAATAAATATTTTTGATGGAACAAGATGAAGTAGGCTTAGTTAAATCATTTTGTATTCAGCTGTATCAACTTTGTTTCATCAACAAGACTACTGTGTTAGGCCACTTTTACATACTAGTAAAATGTGTCAAAGTTCAACAAAATATATACAGTTGTGTTTTTTTGTTTATTTTGCATTCTTATGGAACTATAGAAAATAGAATATCTGGCCACTAAGATGTTCTCTTTATAAAAGTTATTTTGAAACTAAAACCTATTTCTGTCAATGTTGATACTGGGAATACCCCCTCCTTCAAAAGTTTGAATTCGTAATCCATGTTTTTGCACTTGTTAACAGAATTCAGTTTGTAAACAAAATTATATAAAATTACACAGCATACTTTTTGAAAATTTGAATAAATACATGTTCAAACATTCTTATTGCACATACATTTCCTTTTAAATATAAAAATATAACATATTTTACTGGAATAAAACAACATAAACAGTACTCTTAAAAATTGGCTTTTAAAAATTGTTTTGATATGACAGCAATTCATGAAAATTATGATCTTAAAATTTTGTAGTAGAAAAAGTTTTTCGTTAAATTTTAACAAAATGTAGATACAAAAATTAACATGTATCAATAAGAGTAGCTCTTAGTAGGCCTTACACCTACACATTGTTTTTTGCATGTTTATTTTTTATATTCAAATGTAATGGACAGACATCTTTATCCCAAATGATATTATTCTGCTAGTAGAACATGTCAAAATTTGACAAAATATGTAGAGTTGTGTTGTTCCAATCCATGGACTAATACTAAGGAGTGTTGGATTCATGTTAGAAAAATTGTTTACAGACCTTCTTTGTAAACAATGTATTCAGTATTTGAACTTTCTGGAACATAAATCTTTAACACGTGGAATGATTGTACCATGTACAGAGTTACGTAGAACTGACAAACCATGAGAAAAAATTGACTTAATCAAATGCAACAGACAGACATCCACTTTCCCAAATTATATTAATGTAAGGTATTAAAGGAGGTATACCATTGATCGTAAACATGCTGAAATTGTGTGGGTATTTGTCAAATCAAAACAAAGGTACAATATTTAATTTTATAAAATAATTTTTTTTTCTGTAAACATTCGCAAGAATGCAAAGACATAAAATTTATAATCAAAATCTACAACAAAGGCAAGTATTTCTAATTGTCTCTTTACAAATAGAATCTAAAGAAATATTTACTATTCAAGGCTGCAGGTTCATATAAATGAAAGATATTTCTATAGGCAACATAGTCTTGAGAAAATTCGTTTAAAGTTTTCAACTATTTTATCTAGAAATTTGTTAAATTACAATAAAGCCAACCCTGCAATAGGTGTGTCAAATTAATGAGCCTCGATTTATGAATCTTAAAGGTCAGTATTGTTATTGGAATTCAGTTTTGAACTCAGAAATTTTTAATTTTCTGTAACTATGATAATATGTTTAGTCCTAATTTAAAAACTTAGATAAGTCAGTAGCTTATTCAAGTGAGCGGCTCCTTAGTAATGATTGATTTTGTTTCTCTAAAGGGAGAAACATTTGGAGACTTTGAAGTGATGACAGATCGACTGGTATCTGAAATTACCTACCACATTGAAGTGTATGGTTTAGTGCCTACTAAGATCAGGTGAATTTTAGTTACATCATCTGGGTCAGCTGATTTGTGTACTGCATTCCATAATTAATTTATCTATAGCAAAGTTAACACTAGCCAGCCCTAACTCGAGATACATCCTGAACAATCACAAGTCTGCACTATTACCTGTAAACAAAGGAATGTAGCTTCCAGCAAGTTGGGTTAGATTCGTATCTAGATGCAGACCTGTACTTGATTGGCAAACCTAGCTTTTGATTTAAACAAAAGAAACTTATCAAGTAATTAGATGAGTGATTTAAAAATTTATAAGAACAGGATATCTTAGATGTTGTAATAAACATGTTTAATTCTGGTAGCTAAATGCTAACAAACTAACAGGAACTATGCCCTGTTGAACAAGAGCTTCTTAAGAATTGCTTGATAATTAATGTGCAATAAACACCAAATCCATCTATCACACACATCAATATTTGCTTCTTTTAACTATTTTTTCTAAAAATTGGATCATCTTCTTGCATTTCCATTTGTTTGGGAGCTACCCTAAAAATAAATGAAGCT
>NW_013678512.1:8885-10434 GCF_000517525.1 Limulus polyphemus | reverse complement strand
TGGCCTTCTTGTTGTTAGACACAAAATACAGAGAATTTGGCCTTCTTGTTGTTAGACACAAAAAGCAGAGTATTTGGCCTTCTTGTTGTTAGACACAAAATACAGAGTATTTGGTTTTACTGTTTTTTAAGCACAAAGAAACAATAACGGGATGTCTGTGCTGGTATCGAAACCCGATTTTTAGTGTCATAAAAGTTCAGACTTACCGCAAGAGTAAAAAAATAATAACGCATTCTATTACACGTGCGCTGGAGCAGGTCCGGCAGATCGAGCAGCGACCGGATCAGCGTTTTGTCATGGTAACTGTATGGCTTTTAAACTTTCACTTACACTTCAAAAATCACTTCTAGGTGAATAGTAGTAGGTATGAAACAGTATAAGAACATGACTGGACTTGTATATAGCTATGGTGAGTATTGGCGCCAGTGAATCGTAAAGGAATGCTTACAAATTATTAATACTTTCAATAAACTATAGTAAAATGAGCATAAAATTCAATCTCAGAACATCTATTTTTCAAAATTTTCATGGGGGACATACCCCCAGACCTCCTAGCATTGGCATATTTTGTACACTATTCTGAGTAGCCTGACCAAACAGAACTGCCTCCTCCACTGCTGTAGAGGATATATGAAAAAATACGCCATAAGCACCGAAAAATGATACAGTGTGTATCAGATTTATCCTTAAGCCTAACAGCGAAGCATAATTCAAAACATAAAAATGTTAGCTTGTTAATACGAGTATTCAAGCATCACACATAAAACTAACATTCACCACCTGAAGTTGAGTTTTAACAAAAACAAAAAAGACTATAAAATAAAACACAAAACAGGTTGTTACAATTTCACCACGAGAAATGAGGCTTTAAAATGCAAGCAGTAATTTTAACAGTAGACTGACCACAAAGATGTTTAGTTAAATTATACGGTTTCATTAATTGGGAGAAAAATCCCTCTATTTAGTCGTACATGTCGAATTAGAAATTCCTGTAGTTTTATGGGGCTGAAGAATAGTTCAGAAAACAATAAACAGAGATAGGTAGTTTCACATATTGAAAATGAAACAGATAAGAAACAGATATTGAATTGTTATACAATTGTAATTTCAATAGATAAATAGCAAGTTCAACAGACAGGTCTATAGATACATTGACAGATAAACAAAGATGTAGACAGTGAGAGAGACACATATATAGTTAGATAAATAGATAGTAGAGACAAACCAGATGAGCATCCAGATAGAAAAATAGATAGACAAATAGAAAGATGAACAAACAAGCACAAAGTATAGATAGAAAGATAGATAAATGGACAGATGTACAGACATGTAAACGGACAAACAGATAGACAAATGGACGAAGAAACAAGCACAAAGTATAGATAGAAAGAAAGAAAGGCAGATAGACAAATGGACAGAGAGACACAAGACGATAAACAGACAGATAGATGGATAAACAGTGTTGATAGACAGGCAGGCAAACAGATTTTGACACATATATATGCAGTAACACTAACAAAAGCTGATAGACATGAACAGATTCTGACAT
>NW_013678512.1:2179-8439 GCF_000517525.1 Limulus polyphemus | reverse complement strand
AACAAGCACAAAGTATAGATAGAAAGATAGATAAATGGACAGATGTACAGACATGTAAACGGACAAACATATAAACAAATGGACAAACAAACAATAAAGTATAGATAGAAAAATAGATAGACAAATAGAAAGATGAACAAACAAGCACAAAGTATAGATAGAAAGATAGATAAATGGACAGATGTACAGACATGTAAACGGACAAACAGATAGACAAATGGATGAAGAAACAATAAAGTATAGATAGAAAAATAGATAGACAAATAGAAAGATGAACAAACAAGCACAAAGTATAGATAGAAAGAAAGAAAGGCAGATAGACAAATGGACAGAGAGACACAAGACGATAAACAGACAGATAGATGGATAAACAGTGTTGATAGACAGGCAGGCAAACAGATTTTGACACATATATATGCAGTTACACTAACATAAGCTGATAGACATGAACAGATTCTGACATCGAAATATGATTCTGGAGATGTTCGAGATAGGGTAAAGCTATTTCACCATGAAACATGCACGTGGATGGAGTGTTTGCCCTAATTCTTCAAATTTGACATGTAAGACTAAAACCAAAATCAAGTTTTTTATATTTCAGAAATTATTCCCAGCGTACAGAGAAAAGACATTTATTACTGTAAATATAAAGGAGCGGGGTATTTATTACAATTTGAAACTTTATATCTAAATTTTATTCCAAGAATTAATATGCAAAATTTTAAGTGTACGTTTGCCGTGGCACGTGCTAGTTGGCTCTGGAATTACAGAGTTTTTGTTTCGCTTTCTCTGTAATCGTATACCGTTTCGGAGATCTCTTTAATTTTGATGAAATGGCAACATATTTTGTGATTGTTGTGGACACTTTATTAAACAGCTGATTTGTACGTACACTAGTCAGTCTGGACCGAGTCAACATGGCCATAAGGAATCACCAGTAGACTAAGTGATTATCAGTGGCCATTAGATAAAATATAGGATTATTGTGGACACTTTATTAAACAGCTGGTTTGTACGTACACTAGTCAGTCTGGACCGAGTCAACATGGCCATAAGGAATCACCAGTAGACTAAGTGATTATCAGTGGCCATTAGATAAAATATAGGATTCTTGTAGCAGTTTTGTGATCCAGAGGACCAAACTTAGCAGGACAGAAATGTTCAATTATTTTGAAATGTTCTCGAGGTTACAAGAAATAGTAGCACACGTTTTTGTCCTTGTCCTATTCACAAATAAACCCAGGTTTGAAGTTTCTACCAATAATCAACGAATTTTTGTGTGAAAAGCTGAATATTCTCAGTGTTACATTACTGACAGATATATATATATCCGTTATGATATAGTCTCGAGGTTCAGAGCCAACAGAGATACGGTTTGCTTCTGACGATGATTTGTTGCCAAATTAGACCCAGTTATAGGACCTTTTGAGGGTGCAATAAGACCATAGGCTTGTATGAAGTTAAACACAAAGCTACACAATGGGTTGTCTGTGCTCTGCCCACCACGGGTATCAAAACTCGGTTTCTAGCGTTGTAAGTCTACAGGCATATCGCTGTGCCACTGGGGGACAGGACCATAAGTTATCTTGATGTAGAATAATGACTTGAGTCATATTTCCAAGATTGTGATGGACTACTTGAGTCATATTTCCAAGATTGTGATGGACTACTTGAATCATATTTCCAAGATTGTGATGGACTACTTGAGTCATATTTCCAAGATTGTGATGGTCTACTTGAGTCATATTTCCAAGATTGTGATGGACTACTTGAGTCATATTTCCAAGATTGTGATGGACTACTTTGAACAAGAAACTGTAGAAGACATGAACTGGCCAGTAGAAAAATCCAGATTCAGTCCTGTTGGAACACTTGGATACTAGCTCATCTTGCAACATCAGAGCACTTGGATTAACTCTAAGCCATTTTTAACTCACTAAAACCGTCTAATTAATTATATTGGCACTCTTTAATTTTTGGAGTTTATAGATGATTGTATTTAGTTTATATACAAATGAAAAATGTGACATTTTTAACCCATGTTAACCGAGAATAATAGTTTGTACAAAGATTACCGACGCAACTGGTTAAGAAAAACCTCATGAACTATTCAGTTGCCCCCCAACCCCCAAGTGGCACAGCGGTATGTCTGCGGACTTACATCGCTAGAAACCGGGTTTCGATACCCGTGGTGGGCAGAGCACAGATAGCCCATTGTGTAGCTTTGTACTTAATTCCAAAACAAACAAACTTTTCATTATGATTGGAATGCATTCGCTTCTAGAAACAAGACAACTTCGGTGAAGATAAAACATAAAACGTTTTTAGCACACGCTTGTCACTCCACGATATTTTGCGCGTTTTTTATAAACAGACAGATTTTACAATAACAAAGTGTTGGTACGTATTCATATCTATTTTTGTTCTTAAAAATTCTACACAATATTAACAATCTTAGATTTCAGGAATGCGACAACATGTTAAAACTTGTAAGTTCGATAACTTAAAGAGACGCTCACTTCATCTACAATGTGTCTGATGTTCTAATTATGTGTCACATAATTATCCAAAAACTAACAGAAGTTATTCAGAAATAATTGTTACTTTCTCTCAGCCGATTTCGAACCAATTAAACAAAACGAAGACTTAATAGCGGAACGTGGCTTGTCTGTGAACGAATCAATGAAAGGTCCCTTTTAACTACAATAACAATTCTAATTGTTATTCATTACAAAACGTCATAACCGTGCAATTCAAAGTATTTAGCTCATTAACGTTGCAGGTGAACACAGTACGAGTACGTTGCGTTGAAACTAGGTATTTCGTTACGATATAATGAAAAAGACTTTCTTGCAAATAGAAGCTAGCTGGAACGTGTCTATCGTTTTACAACGAATACGTTAACGTGGTATTTTGTTTCAAATATTGTATTTCTGTCGCAGTATGTTGTCCTTTATCTAAATACACGACAAGACTTGATATTTCCATCTTTGAAGCCATTTTAGATAAAATAAATATCTACTAATCCAGCGGACAAACACCAGGCTTGTTCTTAGAAGTACGGTCAACAGTAAGCAAATCATATTTGTATCATAGTTAAGCTGCCCGGCATGGTCAGGTGGTTAGGGAGCTCGACTCGCAATCTGAGGGTTGCGGGTTCGAATCCCCGTCCCACCAAACATGCTCGCCGTTTCAGCTGTGAGAGCGTTATAATGTGACGGTCAATCCCACTATTCGTTGGTAAAAGAGTAGCCCAAGAGTTGGCGGTGGGTGGTGATGACTAACTGCCTTCCCTCTAGTCTTACACTGCTAAGTTAGGGACAGCTAGCGCAGATAGCTCTCGTGTAGCTTTGCGAGAAATTCAAAAACAAACATAGTTAAGTTGTCGACTATTTTTCACACAGAGAGAAGCAAGTGACCAATCAGTACAGAAGGGACCTTAGGTCACTGGCCAAGCATCGATAACAGCTGATATGGATGATTAAAAAGAGCAAATTAATCTTATGAAATTGACCGTTTTAAAAAGTAAAGGCTAACTGAAGAAACTTTAGGACATTGTGATTTAGTGGGCATAATAACAAAGAAGACTTATCTGGAAATTCTATCTCATTGGAACGACACACTGAAGAGAGATCATGAAGAGAATGTGACTCATTGGAAAGACACACTGAAGAGAGATCATTAAGAGAATGTGACTCATTGGAACGACACACTGAAGAGAGATCATTAAGAGAATGTGACTCATTAGAACGACACACTGAAGAGAGATCATTAAGAGAATTTGACTCATTCGAACGACACACTGAAGGGAGATCATTAAGAGAATGTGACTCATTGGAACGACACACTGAAGAGAGATCATTAAAAGAATTTGACTCATTCGAACGACACACTGAAGGGAGATCATTAAGAGAATGTGACTCATTGGAACGACACATGAAAGAAGTATTACATGTAAATAAATTGAATTGATAAAAAATTACAATTTACCAACTTAATCTAGGCCTAACCACAGCAGTTTTTGTTCATACAATTTATTAATATAAACAGCTTTAACCGCTCCATCTGGTTTGTCTGCTGTTAAACTCAAAGCTACACAATGGGCTATCTGTGCTCTGCCCACCAGGGGTATCGAAGCCCGGTTTCTAGCGTTGTAAGTCCGCAGACATACCGCTGTGCCACTGGGTGTGGGTAGGCTTTTTCATAAGTGTATTATTGGCTTCTAAAATCGAGAAAATAAGTCCAGAGAACAAAATGGAACTAATTAAAGTTCCAAGAAAGAGTAACGCATTAAGTTTTCTTAAAATATCAGACCAATATTGTAAAGTTTCCTTAATACGTGATCTAAAAAAGAAAGCTTATTTCTATGGGGTGATAATAGTAAACTCTTCAATATAACCTACAGTTAGATATTTATTATAATTTACTTTTACAATCTCAAATTATTTTCCTTATATTTCTTTCGTTTATGGTGTAAATGTATCCACACTGTAGTCTAACGGGATTTTTATCTCTCATATATTCTTTGCCATTGCAACTTTTGTATAACTGGCAACGCGAGAGATAACTACTGCTTTTCTAATAGTCACAAGACGTACTCTTAACCGTGTGCTCATGTAAATACTTTCATAACGTTCACTACAATAATGTACAGGGTTGGAGACACATCCAAATGTTTTAACTCCATATGGTAAATTAACTGACCCTGCATCATTGTGTTTGTCAGCATGCATATAATGGACTGTTGTTTGCTTGTTTTTTAGAGTAAGCTTCTAAAACTGCTAAGCTAAAAAAACGTGTCATATTTCCAATAAGCATGATTGTAGCTAGATCCTTAACTACACCTATGATGATAAATGTATCCGGAGGAACACTGTCAAAAGTGAAGTCAACAAGGATGTCAAAAATAATACCACATCTGAGAAACGTAATAGTGGTAAAAAAACAACAACAACTAAGTTGACTAATGGTGACAGGCGAGCATTAACACGAGTAGTGTGACGAAAACAAAATGTTAAAGCATCAAAGGTGTGCGCAGAACTTAAGATTAGGCTTAAATGAACAAATCTCTGTCAAAACAACACGAGGGGAGCTGGATCCGAGTTAGATGGTGTAAAGAACAAAAAGAGATCAGCGAAACAATAGGGTTTGATCAAATGAACAATGTTTATATATATATATATATATATATATATTTTTGTTATTTGACGTCTTTAGTTGTTGTGAAAACCAAAAGAAGATTACAATCTTGTGTCATCAGTCATGACGAGGGATGGTAGAACAAGCTTTCTGTTGAAATAGACCCCCCCCCCCCGCCAATGGCACAGCGGTATGTCTGCGGATTTACAACGCTAGAAACCGGGTTTCGATACCCGTAACGGGTAGAGCACAGATAGCCCATTGTGTAGCTTTGTGCTTAATTACAAACAAACAAACTGTTGAAATATCTACTTTGTTATAATAAAATAAAACTCAAGAGGCTTACCTTAGATCAAAGCTGTTCAAAAAAGTAATAATTAAATCATACTTTGATCATTCATTCACACTCGTGTCTGTCACACGAGATTTCGTGAACAATAGTTATATATAATTTACTTAAATAGAGGAACGTCATAACTGATAATTGGCAGGGGTGGCAGCTTACTCGAAGAGGCTGGCTTACTTCATTTTTTCCTGATACAAAAACAAAACTATTTTTTTAAATTCCCAGGTTATTGGGTCGGGCGTTGTATAGTTATTAGCGGGTCCGAGCTTTGAATCCGAGAGTTCATTGTTTACATTCCATTGCTCCAAAAACGCGTTTTACACTTTAAGCTTATGGGTGCAATCCTTTGTACTGTTATACATTAGTGCAACTGAACGCAACTTCAGTCGAATGAATAATAACACCAGCACCCACGGTGCTATATTTTCATTGGAGAGTACTGAGCGAATAGAATCGTTTGTATGCTTTATTGACCACGTGATACGAGATGTAAAGAGGCTTTAACCACTTAAATCCACCTAGAAACCGTTCCAGAGGGCTTCGACCACTAAATCCACCTAGAAACCGTCTTAGAGAGGCTTCAGCCACTAAATCCACCTATAAACCGTTCCAGAGGGGCTTCAACCATTAAATCCACCTAGACACCGTTCCAGAGGGTCTTCAACCCCTAAATCCACATAGAAACCGTTTTAGAGAGGCTTCAGCAACTAAATCCACATAGAAACCGTTTTAGAGACGCTTCAGCAACTAAATCCACCTAGAAACTGTTTTAGGG